>NC_039282.1:15107049-15114549 GCF_003368295.1 Carassius auratus | reverse complement strand
AAAACTGAAGACAAAATCAACCCCAAGCATCGAAGTGCATAAGCACTTTACATCATGTCCCATTTTCAAGCACTCATAAAAACCTTTGCTTTATAGGTTTGCTCATTCTTTCAGTTTATTTCTGTTTACAGTCAATCTGACCATTACTGTATTAGGTTTCAAATATTTCTACTGTATAGTTTTGGAGAAAACTAAAGCCAAATTCAACCCCAAGCATCTAAGTGCATAAGCACTTTGCATCATGTCCCATTTTCAACCACTCATAAAAATCTTTGCTTTATAGGTTTGCTCGTTCTTTCTGTTTATTTCTGTTTACAGTCAATCTGACCATTACTGTATCAAGTTTCAAATATTTCTACTGTATAGTTTTGGAGAAAACTAAAGCCAAAATCAACCTCAAGCATCTAAGTGCATAAGCACTTTACATCATGTGCCATTTTCAAGCACTCATAAAAATCTTTGCTTTATAGGTTTGCTCGTTCTTTCAGTTTATTTCTGTTTACAGTCAATCTGACCATTACTGTATCAAGTTTCAAATATTTCTACTGTATAGTTTTGGAGAAAACTGAAGACAAAATCAACCCCAAGCATCGAAGTGCATAAGCACTTTACATCATGTGCCATTTTCAAGCACTCATAAAAATCTTTGCTTTATAGGTTTGCTCACTCTTTCAGTTTATTTTTGTTTACAGTCAATCTGACCATTACTGTATCAAGTTTCAAATATTTCTACTGTATAGTTTTGGAGAAAACTAAAGCCAAATTCAACCCCAAGCATCTAAGTGCATAAGCACTTTGCATCATGTCCCATTTTCAACCACTCATAAAAATCTTTGCTTTATAGGTTTGCTCGTTCTTTCTGTTTATTTCTGTTTACAGTCAATCTGACCATTACTGTATCAAGTTTCAAATATTTCTACTGTATAGTTTTGGAGAAAACTAAAGCCAAAATCAACCTCAAGCATCTAAGTGCATAAGCACTTTACATCATGTGCCATTTTCAAGCACTCATAAAAATCTTTGCTTTATAGGTTTGCTCGTTCTTTCAGTTTATTTCTGTTTACAGTCAATCTGACCATTACTGTATCAAGTTTCAAATATTTCTACTGTATAGTTTTGGAGAAAACTGAAGACAAAATCAACCCCAAGCATCGAAGTGCATAAGCACTTTACATCATGTGCCATTTTCAAGCACTCATAAAAATCTTTGCTTTATAGGTTTGCTCACTCTTTCAGTTTATTTTTGTTTACAGTCAATCTGACCATTACTGTATTAGGTTCCAAATATTTCTACTGTATAGTTTTGGAGAAAACTAAAGCCAAATTCAACCCCAAGCATCTAAGTGCATAAGCACTTTGCATCATGTCCCATTTTCAACCACTCATAAAAATCTTTGCTTTATAGGTTTGCTCGTTCTTTCTGTTTATTTCTGTTTACAGTCAATCTGACCATTACTGTATCAAGTTTCAAATATTTCTACTGTATAGTTTTGGAGAAAACTAAAGCCAAAATCAACTCCAAGCATATAAGTGCATAAGCACTTTACATCATGTCCCATTTTCAAGCACTCATAAAAATCTTTGCTTTATAGGTTTGCTCGTTCTTTCTGTTTATTTCTGTTTACAGTCAATCTGACCATTACTGTATCAAGTTTCAAATATTTCTACTGTATAGTTTTGGAGAAAACTAAAACCAAATTCACCCCAAGCATCTACAGTAAGTACATAAACACTTATCCAGTTCCTTTTCAGGAACTCGAGCTGCGTCGTAGCGCTTTGGGGAAAGTCCCTGACGAGACCTACTCTGAATATCGTGTGCAATCTTGTCCAATGGACGGGCGTGGCGTCACGGAGCGGGGTGGCGTAGCGACCAGGAAGCTATATAAGCACGTGCCGTGCAGCTGGCTTCAGCTTCAGCAAGCGCTCTGTGTGTGCATGTCAAAAGTCTGTCCCTTTGGTCCTATTTATTGTTGTCTGTCCCTAGCCATTAAAACATCGCTAAACAGCTCAATATGCCTAAAGCAAAGCAAAAGACCAAACATATAAAGGGCGATTCCAAGCCACATTACAGATTGTTTGTTCCTCCCTGCCCTCGCTACATTACGAGCGGGGATACACACAGTCTGTGCGTGTCTTGCCTGGGACCGAAGCATGTTGAGTCGGCTCTCGAGGGGGCCGACTGTCCGCATTGCGAGCGATTGCCAATGCGGACGCTTCGATCCCTGAGGGCTCTCTTCGAGGAGGGAGCCTTCACCAGCGTTCCTTGCGATAAATTAAAAATCGAATGGCCTGCAGAAAAACATACTGAGCCGCAGAAAAGCAAGCTAGATGAACGCTTTTTGCGGCCGAGGCAACCACCTCCACGCCGGAGTCTACCGTTTTTTTCCGATCTCCATGATGAGTTATCGAGATCGTGGAAGCACCCATATTCTACCCGCCTCTTTGGCCCCGATTCACTATACTATGGCAACGTGATGGGGCTGGGAGAGCACGGTTATAGAACGATGCCACGGGTCGAACAGACGCTCGCGGGCTATCTGTCACCCGGCTCGGCATCGTCCCTAAAGGCTCCGGGGTTGCCCACTAAGCCGCTGCGAGTTACATCATCGCTTGTGGGCAAGGGTTATGTGGCAGCAGGTCAGGCTGGGGCTTGCCTTCATACTATGGCAGTCCTACAAGCTTATCAGGCCGACCTGCTGGGAGATGTCGATGAGGGAGAGGGGATTAAGTCTGAAGATATTGAAGAACTCAGAAAGACCGCTGATCTCTCCCTCCGCGCCACTAAAGAGACCGCTCGCACGATTGGACGGTCTATGGCAGCCTTAGTGGCCGCGGAGAGGCATTTGTGGCTGACCCTGTCGGAGATAAAAGAAAGAGACAGGGTCTGCCTTCTGGACGCCCCGCTTCAAGCCTCGGGCCTGTTTCGCGACACAGTCGACACAGTCAACACTGTCGTCGACAGGTTCCAGGAGGCACGCAAACAGGCGGCGGCATTCCAGAATTTCCTCCCTCGTCGCTCTCGTGGTGCATCTGGGAGATCAACACGCCACATACCAGCTCCTCATACCGGGAAGCGCAAAAACAGAGTGTCGCCGCTCGAGGTTCCCCCACGACGGGACCGAGGGCCTCAGCGATGCCCTGAGTCGGGGACTTCCAAAGTAAAAAGGCCAGATTTAAGAACAGTCATCGAGGCCCGGAAGTCCTCGACGAAAAGATCCTGACGCCAGGGTCCAGAGGGTAGCCCCTACTGGGGTACAGCGCGGTCCACCTCAGTGCCCTCAGGAGGTCGGTCTGCCAACCCTGCCAGAGTTTCAGGGCGCAGCGGCCTCCAGCGAGCACTACTCCCAGTTATTTCCGCCCGTGAGCGCAGCGGAGCTGGGATGCTCGCCGCCCCTTCGGGGGCCTCTTACACCAGAGGTCAGTCTTGAGAGACTGATTGCCTTAGTAGATTATTTAGCAGCGTGGAAGCTACTGCCAAATGTATCTCATTGGGTCCTGCGTACAATAGAAAAAGGCTATTGCATTCAGTTCGGTCATCCACCACCGAAGTTCAACGGGGTTACACCGACTGTGGTCGGCCCCCGGCAGGCTCTGGTTATGGAACAAGAAGTGAATATCCTATTAAGGAAGGAGGCCATCGAGGTGGTCCCTCCTCTAGACAGGGAATCCGGATTTTACAGCCGGTATTTCATAGTTCCAAAGAAGGATGGGGGGTTGCGTCCGATCATAGACTTACGTCACCTGAACTGCTCAGTTATGTCACTGAAGTTCAAAAAGCTCACTGTCAAGCAGGTTGTAGCTCAAATCAGATCCGAGGACTGGTTTGTCACAATAGATCTCAAAGACGCATACTTCCACATATCCATCCTTCCACAACACAGGAAATTTCTGAGGTTCGCTTTCGGGGGCAAAGCTTATCAATATCGAGTACTTCCCTTCGGCCTTGCACTCTCACCCCGCACGTTCACGAATTGTGTAGATGCGGCTCTGGTATCCCTCCGTATGCAGGGCATCCGCATTCTAAATTATATCGACGATTGGTTGATCCTAGCTCAATCAGAGCAGATGGCGGTTCGACATCGAGATGTCGTTCTCGCACACATGGGGGAGCTGGGTTTGAGACTAAATGCCAAGAAGAGTGTACTTTCTCCAGTTCAGAGAACCACCTATCTAGGTGTAGTGTGGGATTTGACCACGATGCAGGCACGTCTGTCTCCTGCTCGGATCGAGTCGATCCTCACATCAGTCGAGAGAGTCAAAGAAGGCCAGTCACTCACTGTCAAACAATTCCAGAGATTGTTAGGGCTGATGGCAGCTGCGTCCAACGTGATACCTTTTGGCCTGCTGCACATGAGACCCCTACAGTGGTGGCTCAAGTCCAAGGGCTTTTCCCCGAGGGGAAATCCACTTCGAGTTATCAAGGTCACGCGGCGATGCCTTCGTGCCTTAGACATGTGGAAGAAACCTTGGTTCTTGAATCAGCGCCCGGTGCTGGGATCTCTTCGTCGCCGTGTAACACTAGCGACAGACACGTCCCTCACCGGTTGGGGTGAGGTCATGAGTGGCCACCCTGCCCGCGGTCTGTGGAGTGGTCGCCATCTGACATGGCACATCAATTGCCTAGAGATGTTAGCAGTCTATCGAGCATTAAAATATTTCCTCCCAGACCTGAGAGGTCACCATGTGTTGGTGCGCACCGACAACACATCAGTGGTCTCTTATATCAATCACCAGGGGGGTCTGCGCTCACGCCCCTTGTACAAGCTGGCATACCAGATCCTTCTCTGGTCCCAGGGCAAACTCCTCTCGATCAGAGCAGTGTATATTCCTGGGAGATTGAATGTGGGAGCAGACATACTGTCGAGGCAGTGGCCGAGGCCCGGGGAATGGATGCTTCACCCCGAGGTGGTGAAGCAGATATGGAGAGTGTTTGGCAAAGCTCAGGTGGACCTCTTTGCGACTCAAGAGACATCGCAATGTCCCCTCTGGTTCTCTCTAGTTCATCCAGCTCCTCTGGGACTGGACGCTATGGTACAGACCTGGCCGAGGCTTCGTCTGTACGCATTTCCCCCTATCACTCTGCTCCCGGGAGTTCTGGCGAGAGAACGCCTGGACGGGGTCCGTCTTCTATTAGTAGCCCCGTTATGGCCGGGCCGAATATGGTTCTCAGATCTAGTCTCACTCCTCGACGGCTCTCCGTGGGAGATACCGATCAGGAAAGACCTACTCTCACAGGCGCAGGGCACGATAATTCACCCTCGCCCGGAGGTGTTCAAGCTGTGGGTGTGGCCCCTGAGGGGGCACAACTGTTAGCAGCTGGTCTTTCAACTGAGGTTGTTGAGACCCTCCTCCAGTCCAGAGCTCCCTCTACGAGGAAATTGTACGCCCTGAAGTGGAAACTTTTCACTTCATGGTGCAGAGATCGCCACCTTGACCCTGTTAACTGCCCAGTTGGTACAGTTCTGGAGTTTTTACAAGCTAGGCTCTCTGCGGGGTTATCCCACTCCACCTTAAAGGTGTACGTGGCGGCCATAGCTGCTTTCCATGTCCCTTTCAATGATCAGTCAGTGGGTAGACACCCCCTAGTTACACGTTTCCTCCGCGGTGCGCTGAGGCTAAGACCTCCAGTACGGTCCCGTGTTCCCCCCTGGGATTTGGTTGTGGTTCTAGAGGCTCTCTGTAAAGCTCCATTCGAGCCAATACAAGATATCTCAGATAGACATCTGACACTTAAAACTGCCCTGTTACTGGCAATCACCCCACTAAAAAGTGTTGGAGATCTCCAGGCCCTCTCGGTGGCCCCTACTTATCTAGACTTTGCCCCTGGTATGGCCAAAGCATTCTTATACCCTCGAGTGGGTTATGTTCCAAAGGTTCCCTCTGTAACACCACAACCTATCGTACTGCAGGCCTTTTGTCCTCCTCCCTTTCGGGAGCCAGACCAAGAGAAGCTAAACTGTATGTGTCCAGTGTGAGCACGCATACGTCCACAGAGCTGCCCTGTGGAGAAAATCCGACCAATTGCTTGTTTGCTACGGTCCTACTAACAAGGGTTCTCCTGCCACCAAGCAGACCCTTAGTCGTTGGATAGTCGAGGCTATCAACGTCTCTTATGAGTCCTCTGGTCTTCCCCCTCCTTTGGGGGCCAAGGCTCACTCTACTCGGGGTATGGCGGCTTCCAAGGCCTTCTTAGCAGGTGTGTCCCTCTTGGACATCTGCAATGCTGCAGGGTGGTCCACGCCCTCTACATTTGTCAGATTCTACGATCTTGATATGCGATCCGCTCCGGGCTCTTCTGTTCTCTCGCCTTAGCTGTGCTCTACGGATACACACTAGGCAGGGATTTGGTAGTCTGGCAGCGTGGGCACATCGTTCCCCAAAGCGCTTCGACGCAGCTCGAGTTCCTGAAAAGGAACGCCTCAAGGTTACGTATGTAACCCTAGTTCCTTGAAGGAACGAGACGCTGCGTCGCAGAGCCATACTCCCGGCACCCCTGCCGGCGCTTGCTTCCCTACTCGAAGCTGAAGCCAGCTGCACGGCACGTGCTTATATAGCTTCCTGGTCGCTACGTCACCCGCTCCGTGACGCCACGCCGTCCATTGGACAAGATTGCACACGATATTCAGAGTAGGTCTCGTCAGGGACTTTCCCCAAAGCGCTACGACGCAGCTCGAGTTCCTGAAAAGGAACTGGTGTTTATGTACTTACTGTAGATGCTGGGGTGAATTTGGTTTTAGTTTTTCTCCAAAACTATACAGTAAGAAATATTTGAAACTTCATACAGTAATGGTCAGATTGACTGTAAACAGAAATAATGTGAAAGAACGAGCAAACCTATAAAGCAAAGATTTTTATGAGTGCTTGAAATTGGGACATGATGTTAAGTGCTTATGCACTTAGATGCTTGGGGTTGAACTTTGGCTTTAGTTTTCTCCAAAAACTATACAGTAGAAATATTTGAAACTTAATACAGTAATGGACAGATTGACTGTAAACAGAAATAAACAGAAAGAACGAGCAAACCTATAAAGCAAAGATTTTTATGAGTGTTGAAAATGGGACAATTATGCAAAGTGCTTATGCACTTAGATGCTTGGGGTTGATTTTGGCTTTAGTTTTCTCCAAAACTATACAGTAGAAATATTTGGAACCTAATACAGTAATGGTCAGATTGACTGTAAACAGAAATAAACTGAAAGAGTGAGCAAACCTATAAAGCAAAGGTTTTATGAGTGCTTGAAAATTGGGACGTGATGTAAAGTGCTTATGCACTTAGATGCTTGGTGGGTTGATTTTGGCTTTATTTTCTCCAAAACTATACAGTAGAAATATTGAAACCGTAATACAGTAATGGTCAGATTACTGTAAACAGAAATAAACTGAAAGAACGAGCAAACCTATAAAGCAAGATTTTTATGAGTGTCTTGAAAATAGGAAATGATGTAAAGTGCTTATGCACTTAGATGCTTGGGGTTGATTTTGGCTTTGTTTTCTCCAAAA
>NC_039282.1:14963719-15106949 GCF_003368295.1 Carassius auratus | reverse complement strand
ATATATATATATATATAGTGACCCTCAGATAGCTAGGTGGCGAAAGGTGATTATCTTTGTGTAATGAATGGTCTGTAGCCTTTGACTGAAGTGAATGGAGCTTTTGTTTTTAAATGATAATTATATATATATATATATATATATATATATATATATATAATATATATATATATAATATATATATATATAGGTATATATATATTGTTTGTTTGTTTTTCTCACATTTTTCAGTTTTAGTTTATGATTATTAATGTTCATTAATTAAAGTGAATGTTATTAATTGGGGGCAGTTGCTAAATCAAGACCTATGAATGTCTGTATTTACAATTTTTTTGGTTAGATATACAGTTCTTAAAAGTAATTGCCAATTTTTCTTTCATTTAATGTTATTCAAACAATTCAGCAGCCCGTATTGTACAGACAATCATATCTTCTCCATCATCGTGTTGCCAATCATTTGTCAGTCATCCACCCACTCTCTGTATTTTCCCCTGAAATGTTATGTTTGAACAGTGTGACCCATAACGTGCTGCTCTCATCGTCCCTAAAATATTGGCATCCTCAGTCTAACCACAAATGAAATGAATGTGTATCCTCCTTTTTACAGCTCTTTATGCGGCATTATCTCTGCTTACCTTCTGGAGTGGGGGCCTTATGTTTACAGAAGAGGCCCAAGATGTTCTCGTGCCTTGCCTAAAGGCTGTTGATTTCAATCCAAATACCATTCTTCAGATACTTGTTGCCGTTATATCATACATTCAGTCTGTGTTGTGCATCTGTTGAAGCAGGCTGGCGGAAGTGGTGTATGCCACCTTACATTAAGGATCCTTCCAAATGCACAATCAGTCAACAACGACACATGAGCTGTGATGAGAGAGAATGCCAGGTTCATTCACTTATTGTAAATATGCAGCATCACACAGTTAATTTGAATATGGGAACTAAAATATGTGAAATTGCATTGAATTAAATGTGAAAATTTTAATAAGAAATTGTATTTTCTCTGATATTCTTTGATTTATTTCTAACTTTTCTTTTAATTTTTTACAGTTATGACTCGTCATTTGTATTTCAAAGATTTCTGAAGTATTAGCCTGAGGAAAATGCAAATTCTGTTGAAAAACATAAGGTCGAATGCGTTTTGGGTGCGACGTGAGTAGATGGAGATGTACTTTTCCTTCAATGTTATTTAGTGTTTCGGTTCAAGCAAAACTACAAAAGGTTAGTGCAAGGCTTGATGGTTAAAGATCTGACCTGCTAACCCAAAGGTTGTAGGTTCCAAAGCCCGCAAGGTGCGACAGATGAACCAAGAGTTATGGAGATCACATTTAGCCACTGTGTCCTTGAGCAAAATGCTTAACCCTTACTTTATTCTGGGGATTTGTTCCTGTTCTAAGCATGCTGGTAGTTCCTTTAGATAAGAAGGTGTCTGCATAATGACAAATTGACTTTTAAGTGCGTTAGGTCCCTAAGTTAAGCTAGGTGGAAATCTCTTCAGATGTGTTGAGGATGAGCTGTCACAGTTCAGTCCCTCCAGCACATCCTCCTTGGTATGTATCACCTTCACCTACATGTTGAAACGGTGCCCTGTTTTGCTCAAAGCGTGCTCTGGAATGATTGTCCATTGAACGGATCATATATTCAATGTTTAATTTTCAGCACGGCACCTTAGAATTTTTTCTTGGTGTCTTTCCCTGCCAGTCGAGAGGTTGGAATTGGTTTCCACACCTGCAACTCATATACTATGAGAAAAGGCACTGTATTTTGGGTCTGGAAGTTCATAAAGTTTGTTTTTAATTTTTTTATTAATACTTTTTTCTCTACATGATTATAGAGTATGCATTTATTTTTACATCAGATGAGTACTGTTAAGTTCTATATTCTAAACAAATAATATAAAATGACTTATTCCGACATCATACTATAGTAAGGCTAAGTGACTGCTAAAACTTTGCCATCCAAAAACAGGGTTATTATAATTAAACTTAACTAAAAATATAAACCTTGAAGTTATATGCAATTAAATGGTATTTGAATTTAACTTGATTTACTAAAGTAACCAAAACCAAATAAAATTATAAAAATATATAGACATCTAAAAAGACAAAACACTGAACAAAATTTCTAAAACTTTAACTAAAATGAAAATGGAGATAGTAAATACAAAAAGAGAAAATGCACTTAAATTCAAACATTAAAAACATTGTTAAATTATAAGATATGACATAAATAATAATAAAACCCAACCCATACAGAAGCATTTTTGCCCCATATCTTGAATATTAGGGGCATATAACTGTATTTTAATAGGCAAAAAAAAATTCTGTGAATTCAGAGGGTGTACTTTTGGACTAAAAGCTGAATTTTTCTTTTTTATGTGTTTCGGCTGTTCATTTACATGACTTTGGCTTTTTGGAGGCCTGAAAATGCAAACCTTTGAAAATGGGTTTTAAAATCAAGTTTTTGAAAACAGGACATTATTGTCTCCATGTAAACTACAAAAATGCAATTTTGAGGAAATGGTGAGAAAGTGCCAAGAAAAAGTGCAAGAGAAAGTGCCAAGAAATTGATCGTGCCTGCACGTACGTGTGCGCTACAAGACAAAAACTGTTTGTGCTGTGAGTAAACCCTCCGAAGCATGAAGCACACTGAGATGCAGTCTCAGGTGGAGAAGTTGCTCCTCTTATTAAAACACAGCAAATGAAACTGCAAATTCAATGAGCACATTCACCTTCCCATGCTTCAGTTATTTAATCGCACTAGCCTAATGAAACTCTGCATGATACAATCAATTTACCACCTTACAGCAAATCACATCAACAAGTCTTGTTCAGTTGCTGTAGATGAGTGGGGCTGGTTTGGTGGATGGAACAATAGAACAGACAGGTGCTCTCCTGGCAGATCTGCCTCAGTCTCACACAGGCTGCATCTCAATGCCTCCCCCAGCAGGCCTTTCTATGGCCTCTCAGGCTGTCAGGCAGAACCAATAAATCTTGCTGAGAGATTATGCACTGTTTGGTTTGCCTGCTTTTTTTTTTTTTTTTTCTATTTGGAAACATTTGCAGTGACATGATAAAGGAAGTGGAACGAGATGTGCATTAAAGGAAGAGCTAACCCAAAATTCCGTCAATAATTGTTCATTTTTAAAAAAAATTAACATGCTCTTCTTTTCTGTATTCCTTAAAAAGTTAAAAATGTATTGCAAAAACAAAAAGCCAAATATCATGTTGATAGCTTGAACTTGTTTTACTCACTAAAACTACACTCACCTAAAGCATTATTAGGAACACCATACTAATACTGTGTTTTGA
Organism: Carassius auratus; assembly: GCF_003368295.1. Classification (NCBI taxonomy): domain Eukaryota; kingdom Metazoa; phylum Chordata; class Actinopteri; order Cypriniformes; family Cyprinidae; genus Carassius; species Carassius auratus. The sequence goes on along the minus strand of NC_039282.1, from coordinate 15,103,638 downwards.
CCCCCTTTTCGCCTTCAGAACTGCCTTAATTCTACGTGGCATTGATTCAACAAGGTGCTGAAAGCATTCTTTAGAAATTTTGGCCCATTAAGCCATACAGGTTTGAAACAACAAGACTTTTTTTCTGTTGAACTATTCCTTAAAAATGTATGACAAACAAGATTCAAATTAGTGCTCTCTTGAATAATGTTTGCATATATTTCAAATGATTGAATTGCTTGTGTGTATACCTTTATTTATGTGCCCTGTTTTTCAGAACAGGTGATTCAAATTAGCAGTATCTACAATGTCCCACAAAGCCTTGAAAGTCACCTTATGCTTTTTTAACTTGAAAGACAACTTAATTTCTTGCAGTGTCTACAGTGACCTTTTGGTTTCATGTTTTTTTATGCCTTTACAATTATCAGGGTTTTTATCAGTGTTAAACACAACAGAGTTCTACTCGCTTGTGTTTTCTGATGCACTTGAAAGGAATGTTTCCTGTTGAATTGATTGATGGAGCTTTTTGATCGTAGAATCACAGTTGCCGCAAATACTGAAGCCTGGCACAGAAACTGATGAATTGTAAGTAATTAGCCTTGGAAATTAAATGTACAACATAGTTATAATTTTCAGAGCAAACTCAAATGACTCACATTTACTCTTCATTCAAATGTCTTTACCTGGACAGTGATGGATACTTAAATGTGACTCAGCTGATCAGTGGCCAACCACTTCATGCTTTAATGAAGATTCATCGTGGGCTGAGAAGCGTGTTACAAGTGTTCACAGCTGTGTGCTGCGTGTGCCTGGGTCCCTGTTGAAACAAGCTTGGTCTTTGTGAACCCAGCAGAAGCTGAAGCTGAAGTTATCAGCTGCTTGTATCAGACCCCTTCTATGACCTCCCGTGCTACTGTTATTGAGTCAATAAGAATGAGAGATCCAGCTCTAGATGTGCATGTATTGCCAACATGACTTGGTGGCTAACATGAATGTCTTGAATTTCCTGTCCAGGCTGACGTCTGTGTTTATAAGTATGGATGGAATGCAGTGGTTCATCGCTAATATAAAGATAACCTTGTGTTTTCAGGCAGCAGTTGTACCTTTTACATTGCATTTCTGCATTTGAGGGTATAAAGCATATCTATTTATCTGGAGCTGTTTATGTAAAATCAAAATGCATTCTATAGTATTAAACAGAGGTGTTTAGGCATCGCCAGAGTGAGTTCTGTGTGAAATAGAGGGGGGTAACAGATTTCAGTAACATCAGAATTGGTAAAGCCATTCTGTGTGAAAGAGAGGGAAACAGATTTTAGTAGATTCTAATACTGCCTTGTCAAATTTGGTAACCCTGCTGTATGTCTGTAGCTGTTTATAGAAAACAAAAATGCTTTCTTGACTATGAAACAAAGGAAACAAATCATTCGATGTAACCGGATCTTCTTGAACCAGTTCACCAAATCGAACTGAATAGTTTTAAACGGTTCGCATCTCTAATACGCATTAATCCACAAATGACTTAAGCTGTTAACTTTTTAATGTGGCTGACACTCCCTCTGAGTTCAAACAAACCAATATCCCGGAGTAATTCATTTACTCAAACAGTACACTGACTGAACTGCTGTGAAGGGAGAACTGAAGATGAACACCGAGCCGAGCCAGATAACAAATGAACGATTGACTCTTTCTCGAGTCAAGAACCGTTTCTGTCAGACGCGTCCGATTCGTGAACCGAGGAGCTGATGATACTGCGCATGTGTGATCCAGCGTGAAGCAGATCGACATACAGAGCGTCTGAACTGAACTGATTCTTTTGGTGATTGATTCTGAACTGATTCTGTGCTAATGTTATGAAACCGAAGGCTTGATTCAAGGGCAATCATCGCCAATGAGGTCATTACAAGAACCGGTTACATCGAATGATTTGTTCGCTAAACGGATATCGCTAAACACAGTTTTTTTAACTCTCTCACAACAGACCTGGAAGAGAAGACAATGCTGAATAAAGTCGTAGTTTTTGCTGTTTTTGGACCAAAATGTATTTTCAATGCTTCAAAAAATTCTAATGGACCCTCTGATGTCACATGGACTACTTTGATGATGTTTTTCTTACCTTTCTGGACATGAACAGTATACCGTGCACACAGCTTCAATGGAGGGACTGAGAGCTCTCAGACTAAATCTAAAATATCTTAAACTGTGTTCCGAAGATTAACGTCTCATGGGTTTGGAACGAGTTATTAATGACATAATTTTCATTTTTGGGTGAACTATCCCTTTAATGTTCCCTCTGTGCTCATTTAGCATGAAATTCGCTGTTGGAGTTAGATTTATTATGATGCAGTCATTGAGGATTGTAATTTAAGAATATTTTAGTGCATATAAAAAAGTGAATGTTGCATGTGATGATGAAATAACATAAAACTCTACTTTTTAGAAAACTACCTGCTTGATGCTGTTGGCCATCACAGCCCATGTTCCCCCACGTCTGCCGCTTCCTTTCAGTAGGAGGAATTTGCTCTGTGTTTTTGCCCATTGACTGAACAAGTTAAGGCAGGTAAGGCTGCAGTGTGTTTGTAAGGTGAATTAATTTGCTCTTCATTCCATTGAATATTCCTGACGTGCTGCGTTTTTCTCTGACGAACCCCTCAGAGGTCACATAAACACACGTTAATGCTCCGCATGCCATATCTAGCTGATAATCACAGAGAGACTGTGAAAATAACAGGGTTTCTGCTGTCATGACTCTTGTGTTGATAATCAGTCAGTACTTGAACGTCCATCATCACACACAGTCATCTGCTCATAAAAGTCTACTGTAAAAAAAGTTCATGTTCAATTTGAGGTTATATGCGGTCCCCCAGTTATAGGAGATACCATTAAACAAGCAACCAACACTTTTTATTGCTATAACAATATTTTAAATACATTTTTTAGTGATATTTATTAGTTGACAAGTGTTAACAAGTTTATACCTTTTTATATATTGTCAAAAATTGGCACTTTTTCATTAATTCATTCAGTTATTCATTCATTTATGCCTTCTATCATTCATGTATTATCTGTTCATTTATCTGTTTATTTATGTTCAGTTTGTGCATTTGTATGTGTATTTATCTGTCTTTAACAGTCACCTTTCTTTTTGGACCATTAATCAGCAAATCCTTGGTAAGCATTGTAGGCATAAAGGTCACAGTGCTCACTATAAAAACTCCATGATCACATTTCTTTTCAAGTGGATTTCAGTTTGAATGTAACATTGTTTTTCCATCCATTTCCGCAGAACATTTATGAACATGATAGATGGCTGTTATTGTGTGGACAGGATAATCAGCCAACTACATAAAAGTGAATGTCAACTTTACACAACACTTTAGAATCCTTTGACAACAAAACAAGTTTGTGCAAAGCTTCGATAATAGTTGCACATTTTATCAATTGGACAGAAATTTAGATATTATTTGATCAAATTTTTCTCTTAAAAATAAAGATTTTGGCATTGATTGTTTCATGGAGAACCTTTTACATTCATGAAATTGTTCCATTTTACAAAAGATTCTTTATAGTGACAAAAAAGGTTCTTTAATTTACCCAAACATTCTTTACACTTTGAAAATATGGCTCTTTTAAGACATCGCTGCAAAATCACCCATTTGGAACAGTAATTTTTAAGAATGTATTGCTGACTTTATTTACATATTTAAGGGGGCACTGTCTTCTTAACTCTTCATAAGAAATGTTGCTGACTCTTAGTCATAAAAGAACTAGTAGTCTGAGCTATTCCTGCAGCATTTGCTCTTTTAGTCCTTTTATTTCGAAGCATTTTCCATTAAAACTCGTGTTTTCAGCTGGTGCCAGAGGGGCATCTAAAGGCCCCAGTGGTTCCCTGCTATTGGTTTTGCAATGAATCTGGAAATCTATAAACCCCGAAAGCACAGATGAGGGAAAATATCAACACTGAGGTTTCTTATAATCCCCTTGGGAAGTCACCAACCAATCATGTTGTCATGATTATAGAAGTGAGTCCGCTGCACAGCCGGAGCAATGACACTCTGGTTATTCATAAATCTGTGGAATGTTGCCATCTATTGCCACATGGCCTAAAATATGGGTAGAAATTCATAAAATATGGGATGCTGGAGATTTCATGGAATGTAAATGTAAACCCCAACCAATATTTAAGACCTGAGGTATTTCAAAAATGTTCCTGCATAAATGTGTCTTCCAGAAATACTGCTAACAGGAAAATCTACTGGTACAATCTACATACAATGGAGCTCTGTAAAATCAGCAAAATGGTATGCTTACTGAATGCTTGTTAGCATTAGTGTTATTACTAGCTTCTTGAAGTGAACTAATCCCTTTGAAAGTCAGCAGCAAATGCTTGTAATAGTAATCATTTACCAACGTTGCTCATCAGGGAACACTTTGGGTCCACTGAGCAGATGCCAGTTAAAGACATGAGGTTGATCAGCCAGCACAATCTCCTGATGGGACATCTGTGATGCCATATGTATCAGATCTGACTCCACTGATGTGCTTTCTTCATAACAGGCTTCTCACTAATTTGGTTTCTTTTCTTTCATTTCCCCCACTTTTTTCCCCTGGTTGAAAATCAGCAATAAATAAATAAATAAATTAACTAATTAATTAATACATTAATTATAATAATAATAATAAGAAGAAGATAAAGAAAATAAATGAATAGATAAATAATAATGGTAATAATAATAATAATAATAATAATAATAATTCTAAACATCTTTAAAATAAGGTTTTACCTTAGAAATAATACTTATTTTTAAAGAAAGTGTCTTGACTAATGTAATTTGTGAATATTTAGGTTTAATGTTTCAAAAACTAACCACTAAATACTATTTTAACTGAACTGAGCTGGATGAAGACATCATTGAATTCAATGAAGAACTGCCCTTTATTGACACATTATTTTCCTATTTAATGCTGTTCAGTTGCTTTGTTACAATTTGTTTTGTTAAAAGCGCTATATAAATAAGGGTGACGTGACAAAATTTAGCAAATGTAATAATAATAATAATAATAATAATAATAAACAATTTAAACTACCTTCTCTGAAAATGTCCTGAAATAAATTTTTTTGCCATTTTTTATGTTTTGAAAGTTTTGCTGGAAAACAGGCAAATACAGTATGTCCAATACAATATGATTTGCAACTGACCCATTCCAAGTAGTGGTTCTCTAAAGTGGCCTGAAAGGGAGCAGCGATTAACTCTTGTTGCAGTGATATCTTTATCTTCAGTTTTGGAATCATAAACAGCTTTAAAATCCTCCTTGCATGCTCTTATGTGTTCAGCAGCAATAAGACAGCATCGCAGCACCGTTTCTGGTACTGAAGTCATGTACAACAACCCTTAACCATATGTTTTAGAAGCAATTGCTTGGATAACGAAGTGAGATCTTTGATCCATTGCCTCTTCTTGAGTCTGACAGCCTTAGCTAATGCGAAACCCAAGGCCGATGAGTTAGTTGCCACCGAGGGCATTAAGTTAGGTTTATAAGGATGAGTGGAGTGTCTTAGGATGCAGACTGAACTGGAGTGTGAGTTAAGGAGATAATGTGGAACACCTGCCTCTGCTTTCTGGAATGTCGGGAATCTGTCCGAGAAATGAAATGGAATTGGGATATTGAGTCAAATATAAAGGCATTGCTGGAATGTTTTAACAGGTTGTGTTTCTGGTGTGTTTTTTATTCATCTTTTGTGTTTTATTTAGAGGTAGATTAATGTTACATAAGCGTGTGTATCTCAAGGTTTAGGTTTAGTGTGGGATGAGGCTAGTCTGAAGTGCTGGAGGTTAAATGCCATTTGAGCATGAAAATATTGCGCAAAACATTCACTATTATAAACGCACCAATGCTCCAGTGTCACCCGGTATATTCAGACATGCCTGTCTCTGTCTTTAGTTGGGTTAAGCTACATAATCTTTGCTTGTAAAAGAGTAAATATAAACACAATAACACCATTTCCACATTAATCTTTGGAATGCTGCTTAGCAAATGCTTTGACTTTTTCGAGTTAAACTCTCCTGCTCTGGCTTGTTGTGATTGAACTTTATTATTATTATTATTATTATTATTAGCACTCTGACATTTAAATTTGCATATTAAAATGCAAATAAATATTTTGATGGGTATTTGTTTTTGAAATTAACAGTGTATCTTGTTTATTCTCATGCATAGATATCACTAATAACAAGACGACTAAGATATTTGCGAAAAGGAACAAACCCGATCTGTGTTGTATGGAGGTATGTAAATATTTTTAGATTTAACGAGATGCTTCCTACTTGAGGTGCTGTCATATCTTATGGCAGATTGTGGGGGTTGACAGATGGATCATGCTGGATGTGTCTATATGGCTGACATCTCATCTTACTGAATTAAAAACAGCTCTTCCTCAAGAGAGCACATGATTTTTATAAACATTTTGGAGATTTTATTTGCAGCTTGGTGATTACTTCAGGAATTCTTATGCAATATCCTAAAATTCACATAAAAATACATTAGTGGAAACTCAGCAAATGTATTTTCTGACAATAAATGACTTATGAGCCAGTTCTTTTTGAAGGAATAGTTCATCCAAAAATAAAAATTTGCTGAACATTTACTCAACCTTCAGGTCGTCCAAGATGTAGATGAATTTGTTTCTTCTTCTGAACAGATTTAATTTAGCATTACATCACTTGCTCACTCTCATTCAGACAGCACCCACAGTGCGAAGAAGGGTCACAACACCTCCAGGACTCCACCGCTGAAAATAAAGACATCTATTCAGACTGTCCTGCCTGTCTCTCAGCCTGCTGCTGCTTTTCATCTGTTGTCCTTGTGGTGACCCCCATGTAATACAGACTGGTGGTGATACTGTAGAAACCCTCTCTTTCCGAGAAGGTCTTGCTTTATTCTTGCTTGAGCGGCTTTGAAGATTATGGAGTCAATTTTGGCAGAACCCATGGCTATGCTGAGCCTGCTTTGGCTACAGTTCAGTGTTTCTTTATTTGAATTATTTTGTTGGTAATGAATTATGAGGGTTATTACCATGCCTAATAATATCAAATGGATTTAAAAAAAGAAAATGTCTATTTCACGAAAATGCACTTAAATAGTGGATATTTTGCTTTTAGAAGCAAATTATGTTTTCTTTGTAATTTTACGGAAAAAAAATCTATTAGGAATTTATGCGTTTTTATTTTTATTTCTTTCAGTGCATGGACATATATATATATATATATATATATATATATATATATATATTATATATATATATATATATATATATATATATATATATATATATATATATACAGGTGAACATCATTCACTTTTTTCTTCTTCAGAAAATTTTAATATATGACCTTTTATGTAAAAGATTCTAGTTAAAAGGTTTATGATTGCTTCAGGTGTATAAAGTATAAAAATGGTACTTTGGCGACATTCAAGTGACAGTTATCATTTATAATTTATTAGTCAGAGAGTTTCAAGTTTCAAACATATTTTATGTTATTTATTTATTATTATTATTATTATTTATATCAGAAATATTCAATTGCTAATGAGGCCCTTATTTTTGGACCAATGTAAAATGGGTACCTTCTTTGAGTAATGTGAAAGCATTATTGTGCTTAGCATACAGGTTGCAGGCAGAATAGTTTTATGAATGAAGGGGATCCTTCGCTTTCTCCCTCTTCTTTCCTCTCTCTGTCTCTAGACGGGGTCAGCAGCAGTCTGTGTTGATTTGTGACCGTTGCTTCCTCTAGGGTGAACGAGGGCAGTGGTGAACAAGCAAGCTGATGGATGTTTCTCAAACACAGAAGGAAATGCAGGGGTAATTTAGGACAAGAGAACATCAGTATTGAAGTTTTTATATGAGGTGCCTGAACAGATAAATGTAAACAACTGGGGGAAGGTGCATGGGTCAGAAACATGGATAAACCAATCCATGTCTAAAGTTTTATAAGCATTCTTTCTATTAAATGCTTCAATTGGGATGGTTTCATAAGCATTTTTATAAATTATTTTTACTTAATTCTGTATACATTTTAAGATGACTTTTAAGTGATTAGAAAATATTTATTTTTATGAATGACATGTTTAAAAATGTAATTAACTTAATATATATATATACACATATATATTATAAGGTTTAGAAGTTTTTTTTATTATTATTATAGAATTCCAGTTCTATCTAGAAATGAGCATTGTGGCCCTTAAATTCTCGCTTGGTTATCTCTAAAGTGCTCTTGAATTTAGTTCCAGATCATTAGTTGTGATACTAAGGTCCCCTGGAAACCAATCTTAAGTACCTTCAAAAACGCTGTCTCATTGACTTATCCCCTAGGATTTGGACACAGCCGCAGGGCTTCCTGGGTGATCTGGACAGTACAGCCTAAGGCAAAAACCATGGTAAAGTAAAATATCTCATTTTCTTTCTTATTCCTTCCATTCCTTTCATTTTGAAAGTATCTGTATGGCTTTCTGTGGGTTTGCTGGTGGCGTAACCTGGAATGCATCCAGGGGGCAGAGCCATACAATGAGACATGGATCTGTTCTCCCTCACAATTAAAGCCAGTGCAGGCCATTTACATCCAAATATGCTGTATGCAGGCCTTGTTTACACAACAGTATCTCTCTCTTCCTCTCTCTCTCTCACCCTTTCCCCTTAGCCGTAACTCCTCCTCCAAACCATCATTCTAACAACTATACATTCTTCCTCCCCTTTCCACTCTTAATCTGAATGACTTAGTCACTGCATGCTGAGGCTTCCCGTTGCCTGTGGGGATTTTGGGGAATTTGTGATGACAGCACCTCTACCCCCGCGGAGGAGTTGCCTTGAATATCCAAGGATAAGAGGCGAAAGAGGCGCTCACAAAGGCTGATCGCTTCCACTCTTAGATTTAATGGGACCTTAGACACTTTCACGCTCCTCATCATGACCATGATAGTGGTTGGAATTCCCAGCACATTCTGAAGAACTCTAAGGTGAGATGGCACTCATTTTTTAACATGCAAAAGTCAGTCTGTAGGGCAGAGACGTCAGCTTCAGTGCTGACCTGCTGGAGATTCTTCAGTGCAGGTGGATGATGTTAAAATACAGAAGTTAAAATACATAGCTTGAAGTCGCTTTGGATGAATACATTTAAAGTTTAATGTGCTTCTAAATGTGAAAGTGAAATGTCAGGACTAGCTGGCAAATGTTACATATGCTTTCAACATCTTTGGACGGGTAGTTCATATGTTCTGTGGTGTGACATTATGCATTTACTGCATCTAAAACTATTTTAAATAGCATTTTGTTAGTCGTTTTATAATTATTTATGCATGCAGTTTGACCTATTCAAGAAAGGACTACATAACAGAAGCCTGCTAATAAAAATAAGCCATTACTTCTTTATTCTGATAATTGCCATGCACTTTATATCTTCCCATGTAAATTTATATCTTGCAAACGTTTAAATGATGCAGTTGTGACTTTCTTTTAATTGCATCCTAATTTCTCATAATTGCCACTTTTTATCTTGTGTGAATTTATATAATGCAGTTTGATTGTTAAATTTCACAACTGTGACTTTTTTCTTTTAACTGCATCTTTATTTCACTTAGCTGAAATTTGATTTCTTGCAATTCAATGCTATAGCTCACATTTGTATGCATTTGTTGTATTGCTGGGCTATTTAAAATAAACCAATGAAAGTAATTTTTTTTAAAATAAAAATACTAAAATAAAAATGGTGACCAGGAACTAATATAAACAATATAACTTTTGTAAATGTTTTAACATTAAAATCTAAATGCTGATATAAAAAGAAAGAAATAAGGCACACTTTTGATGTGCATTTAAGAATGCGACTCAAACATCAGGAACATATGGCAGAAGTCACAGGATAATTATTTAAACTCACACGTGCCGGTAACACTGTGTATGTTTTTACAGGACCATTACAGTTGTGGTGAAATGTACACTGTGTAATGCAAAAATAACGGTCTCTGTAAAATGAATGGGAAGGGCAGTGTTAGCAGTCACTCACAGTGTGTAAAGTGAAAAGAAAACACTGCTTGCCCCATTCATGTATTGCAACACTGCTCTCAACCAGAAACTTGTAGAACGCTTGAGTGACAGTCACAGTGCAGAATCCTCTTTGGCTGTTTGGATCAAGTCTTTTATACAGCTGGAAATGAGGAGGCCTCCTTTTACTGTGGCTTTAGAGAAAAACAGCTAAAGGAAAAGAGGTAAGAGGACTAGATCCAATCAGGGTTACACTTGCAACACTTTCTCATGAGAGACAAGGTTTTTCTTTATTTCTTATTTTATTTGTTTGGGGATAGTAACTATGCAGCATCCATATATGAATCCTGTCATACTGCGCTAGTGACAGATTGTAATATTTAAAAGGATACTGAAGACAGTTTACACTCAAATTGTCACCATTTTTTTTTTCTTTTGACTAATTTTAAATGGTTTTATGGTTTGACATTGATTTTTAAAAGTATAAATGTTGCATGTAATTGCTCTGTGTGAGTTACATTAAAAATGCATGATGCATAATTATAAAAAAAACCCGCAAAATGCTTTTTAAAATAGCTGTAAGAGAAATACAGCAAATACAGATTGTTTGTTCATTGTAATAACTGACATATCACATATTTCATAATCTGAGTTATATATTGTGTGTGATTTTTGCATGTTTGCTTGAGTGTCACAGACACATGAGAAACCTGAGCTAGGTGGCTGTGAGTCACTACTGACTTGTCCGGTGTTTGGTCACTCTTCTCATCTGCTTTTAAAGGTTAAAGCCCTGACTCTGAGGTTCTGTTAAGGACAGGTGCATGTTTTCCTTTCTCTTCATGAAATTGGACCATGCATTTCTGAGTGTGTGTGAGATATAGAATGAGAGAGAAGCACAAGGCAACGTGTTAAATGAGTGAAGGCCATAGTCAGGGTTGCCAGCTGCCCCCCTTCTCACATTAACACCACAACATCTACGCATGCTTGAGAGTGCACGGGAATATTCAGTATTTCCATTTGTTGATGACCACTGGCAAAGTTTATGAAAAGAATGTCTTTGTGAAGATAAGTATATAAATATGAAATGTTTTTTTTTTTTATTTAGTTGACCACTAGAAGAAACTTCAAGAGAAATAGATGAAGAGAGATCAATAGTAATACTGCTAATACTGTGCTTGTTTTGTCTTAACTTGTGAGGACCAAATGTCCTCACTTGTGAAATACTGACAACCCACTAGTGAGGACATTTTAAGGGTCTTCACAAGTTAAAAAGACATTTAATTCAGACAACAGATCTTTTTATTTAAATTTAGTGTTATGCAAATGTTTCTGTGATGGGTATAGGGTTGGTGATAGAACATGTCATTAACCTGATAGAAAATCAGTAGAAGTCTATGCAACGTCCTCACTAAGACAGTGAAACAAAAGTTTGGTATTTTGTTTTGTTTTGTATTTTATTTTATTTTTTCATGATAAAAGTTATTTGAGTTCTAAATGGTCACAAAAAATGACTGTCGTATTTGTTTTGAGCAATTAATAATCAAGAATGAATGTCTGAGCAGTTGGATGCTTTTTTTTAGAGACACATCAAATGGTGCCATTTATTTGTTAGAAGTTTGAATATCAGTAAAACAACAACAACAACAACAAATGATAGTCTCTTTTCAAGACATACACTTACTTATACACTCTAAAAAAATGGACTAACCAAGCTTTTGGGTAAAATAGGCCATATTTGACTCAAATAAATTTTTAGAGTGTAGGCTACACATGGGAATAATTATGTATATATGAGACTGCGTGCCATATTTGTACACTTTGGTTTTCACATAGATTTTTTAAGTGCCAAAAAGACGGTGAAAAGCATCTAAAATATAAATTTGACTATATTCATAAAATGTGATGTAAACCTAACATCTCATTTTAATCAAAACTTCATACTATATAATCTACCGATTTCTTCTAATCATTGCACTTATGGAAGGATCTTATCTGCAAGACGCAATTTGCCTGCTAAACTAAAAATCTGACAAAACCAACCAATCCTTATTCAGTAGCATGATTTCACGCTAGCAGTACCTTGAAACATCCTGTCAGGAATAATCGTCGTCTTTCACAGTTCATCTCTCTAGATGATGTTTTTGAATTATGGTGTCAGAAAGGAATGTTTTTCTTCCTTCACCAATCAGGTTCCTCCTGTGGTCGAATGTGTGTTTTTGTGGAGTGTGGTTGGAGCTTAATGAGGGGGTTAGCAGGGTTGCTAACCACAGCCTGGTCTGGGACATTCAGGTCAACTGATGAATGGCCGGGAAAATTGTAAATCAGCACTGGGAAGTGAAGAGTCGGATTCCTCATAGCACTGATGTCACCACCGTGGTGCCTTCAACAGATCCAGACTTGAACGCTCCCAGCCTGAGCCAGATGTTCAAACCCTCAGATCCCCTGTTATTCCCTCCTTTACTTGTGCAAGATTCCTTGTTATTCCCTCTTTTCCTCTTTGGGATTCTGTTATCCCTTCTCTGCTTCGGTGAGACTCCAGGGTGTCTCTGTGGCATTCAGTCTTTTCAATTTGTGAGATTTTCTGACTCTTCCTATGTGGGCTTCCTAGTTACTGTTCCATTTTATTCATGTTTTCCACTCCTTATAAATATATATGTGCGTTTCCATAAAATCCCAATCAAAGCAATGCTCCAAAGTATCCTTATATAATTTTTAAGCAATATTCTGGGGTAAACACTGTACATATTTTACATACTTCTGATTACCACTCAGAGTATAAAAAATAATTCAGAAATTTTAAAATCTAATGTGCATTCTTTTGAGTCTTTATTGGAGTAATACTATGCGTTTCCATACGAAGCAATGCTAAGATGTATTTTCCTTGTTGAAAAGAAATCCATCAGTGTCTTACCCACTTAAGGTGTATTGCTGGTTTAAGATGGTCTAACTAGTCTTGGCCAGAATGACCATCTAAAAGGTTTCAAAAGTACCTGTCTAATCAGCTTGTCAAGGCAAGGAGAGACAAACTGACCACCTTAGGCTGATAGATGGAAGACGTTTTCCAGCAGGACTGAGAAGAACTACACCATCAGAAATGTAATTGAAACATGACTGCTTTGGATAAAGCTCCTTAAGTCTGTGAAATGACATTATCACACTAAAGTATGCCAATACATAAACATACCAAGCTTGAAAAAAAAATCATGCACACATTTAAAACAAACTAATTATAATTTATCTTCTTTCTTCTTTCAGGATTGTTGACACAAAGTGCTAATTAGCAAAGAGGAACCAGTTCAGTCCAAATGGTGGAAGATGATGAACATGGCAGTTTCTGGCATCATACAAAAACTCTTCTGGACATTCCTTATGGCTAGCTCCAAGCTGTAAATTGAGGCATGGACGATCAACCCATGATGACTTTAGAAGGACAGAAGTCATTAGCTTTGCAAGAGGCCCCAAGAATGACTTTCTCAGTAGAGCTTTCAATGGCAGACTCGACCATGCATAGAAACCTGCCCTTAAAAGATCATTCTGATTCACTATCATCTGTAATAGATGAGCCTTTGGAAGACCAAATACAATTTGAGCAGAAGAATAAAAGTTCATTAGAGAAGATCAATCAGATTGTACCACTGCTTGTCAACAAAGATGGACCTTGTCTTCAAATCTTGAATCTTCTCTCAAAAGAAAAGACAAAGAAATTCATTGAACTTCAAAGCACTTCTGCTCCAACATCAACCACAAATCTCGAACTAAATGGCATTTATTGTGAACCTGACGTCCAAATGGATGCTGAGACTAGCTTCAGCTATTTTTTGACTTGCTCAGAAAGTCCAGTGACCAACAGCTGTGATGCTGACTCCTCAAACACTTCATCTACTACTTATCCTTTTTCTAATTTGACAGTCAGACCCATATTTGCATCCTCTCCAGTGGGACCATCTCATATTGAGCACCTTTACTCAGCTACTTTGCCAGTTTCCAAGGGGGCTGATCTACCCCGAATCATCAAACACAAGCCCAGCTCCATTACCTTTGCGGATTATGACAGCTTTTTGGGTCTGATCAAGAATGCCCAAGCCAGTGAAGGTTCAGATGCTTGTGAGACCTCTTCTGAAGATGATGTGGTCTTCCATGATAATAGCGATGACATGTTTCTCAAGTGTAAAGAGTTTTTCCCAAACTCCAGACAAAACAGGGATGGATTGGAGAAACAAAGGAGGAAAGGACCCCGTGGACAAGCACATGGAGAAATAAGTTCCAGTACCAGTCTGCCACCCACAAGAAGCAGCAGCTATGAGGCAGAGGAGGAGAGCAGCAGTACAGAGGTAAGGGTCCGGTGTTGCTTAGATGTTTAATGGGCCTTTAAAGAAGCTTAACAGTCTCTTTAAACATGGTATCTTGTTTCATTTTCTATGTCTTTAAAGATTTTAAAATTGTTTTCAGTTCAGCACTGTATGACTATTCCTCAAACATTCTGGTTTAGGCTCAGCCTATCAACACTAGGTGTTAAAATCCTGAAATGAATTAAAAAAAAAAAATACATTAGTACATTCAAACCATTTTGTTGATCATTTCAGCTTTAAGTGCTAATCAAATATCATTTTCTTTTTTTTGGTAGTTTTATGGTAGTTAATAAAAGTCATGGACAATTAATGGCTGTTTCAGTAGTGAATATAGATTTTTCTAGTTTTGCTTTGTCTTAAATATTTTATTGTTTAGATTAAAACTTGCCCACAAGCCATAGTTGATGTCTGACTTACTTTTGAGCGAATTGTTCTTTCAAGTGTATTTAGTCAGTTAAGCAGGTTCATAAATCTGTCAGAAAGATATGGGATTGCTCTGGAATTGGACTTGTAATTAATCCTAGCCTAATTGCATCTAGGGTTGTGATGACTTAGTGGCTAAGTGTATAGCAGTGAACAGAATGTGCAGAGGTTAAAAGGATTTTTCTTGGGTAGGTGAGCTGAGATGGTTTGTCAGGCCCCAGCACCCCTCTGTTCTGCACGTGCCCTACTCTCTTCTCCTGTTCATCATTCTTTGTTCACTTGAGATTTAATATGAAACTGTGAAAGAATGTGGTACCCCTCACTTGAGCGCTGACCTTGCCTCATTTGAACCTTCTCAAAAAATACCAGGATAAGCTGTTGTTGGTTATGAACAGAAAACCAGTTTAAAAATATTTGTTAAAAATAATTAAAAAACTATAAATGTCATTCTGTGGTACAATTCAATCATAGAAAGCCTATTTAATATAGTCCACAATTGAGATTTAAAAAAAATGTATTTTCCCTCTTCACCTTTTGGTGGCGCTCTGTTCAAACCTTTACCCGTACTGTCTGTGACCAGTAGCACTGGTTACTTGTTTATGTGGATTTTATGTGTGCTTATGTCTTGGAATTGTGGAAAAGCTCTGCATTTCTAGCCGCCTGTCAATAGCCCTGTGAGGAAAGACATTCAGTTTGACAGTGAACGGCTCCTGTAACAAAAAAGTAGAAATTTCTTCCTCCTTAGAGTCTTATCTGACCTGGATTTGAAGCAGTTCAGCAAACGGATTATGGCTGGTGGCCTTTAAGGATGACAGGTTGCTACATTCTCTCGGTGGAGGAGGCTGGCACGCTCAGTGGGTGGCATGGCCATGGCAGGAAGCCCAGAGCAATGCCAAAGCCAGGCACTTGACTCCTCATTTCCATGTCAATGGGCCAGTGCTGAGATTTACAATGTGGCCAATTTGCGGCGGTGCAGTTATGGTCCTCGGCCATTCTGTCCACCGTGGAAGATAACAATGATGAGCTGATCTGGTGGGACTGACTCATACCGGCCTAGTTTCCATGACAAGTGTATTTTCTCACGACTGACAAGGCGGAAAGGGGTGTTGTAACCGATGCCGGGGTATTGAATACCACACATTCTGTGCAAGGAACAGATCCCAAGGGAGCAAGGCACTATGTTTTTCATGATAAATCAGCTTATCTTAGGCAATCAGTACTTGATGTGTGTTGTTGTTTTTTAAGAATAATAGTGAAATAAGTAGCACTTTGCAGTATTTATTTGGTGTGTGCAGTACTTTAAAAGCATTTATTATTCTAGATTGTGCATTATAGGCTACTAATAGCCTACATTTTGGACATTTTCTGTTGTGTAACTTACTCATTAGTTCATGATATGTATTATGAACAAACATGAATGAACAATAAACTACAGTATTTGTATATACATTAATATTATTAAATATCAACAAGTCTGCAATTATTTATATGATCAAAACCATAATACTTTGAAGTACTATTGCGATTTAAAATATCTTTTCTATTTTAATCTACTGTAATATAAATGTAATTTATTCCTGTGATGCAATTCTGAATTTTCAGCAGAATTACTCCAGTCTTCAGTGTCACATGATCCTTCAGAAATCATTCCAATGTGCTAATTTGCTGCTCAATAATTATATATATGTATCATTTCAAATTGTCCTAGAAAGACCGAGACTGTTGTGCCTCTTTGTTCACTTTCTGAAAGAATGTCAGCATCTTGAGTCTAATTGGTTAAGGGTCTTACCATACCCACATTCTTTGAGATTTTACATGCCTTGTATGTGGCCCCCCCTTTTCAACCGAACCATGTATTTCTGCTCCCTGAGACAAGTGTGTCCCATTTTAGCATGACAGCCGTCAATAGCATTATTGTGTGGGGATGAGAGGGAGCCGTAATCTTTGCCTTGGGGCTCCAGATCCCAAGAAGGACTTTAGTGTTTCACCCTGCTGTGTCTTACGTTACTGTTAAATGTTCCTCACAGTTCATCTTTGCCCTCTTCCTGCTCTTTGGCCCCTCCACTTCCTGTTGATAAAGGGGCAACTCTGTTGATTTACGGCTTGGTGAGTGAGGTAGGTGAAAGTAATTTATAACCCATGAACCCTGAGTCCTCTCTGAGCTGGACAGGACAGTCTATTTATACTCTTTGGCAGGGATTTCTGGGGAGCAGTAAAAGTAACAGTGAGGAGAAAGAAGAGGAATACCACGCGACTATGTTTGGACCACAATGACAGCTGGGTTGGTCAAAAGTATTAGTTCATATGTGTGTGGCATTCGGACATTTGTCTTATCTCAATGCTAATATATAACTGCTGTAATCTTATCTTATCTGGGTTGCTCAAAAGTATTAGCTCATGTGTGTGGCGCTGGGACATTTTTCTTATATTAATACTAATATATAACTGCTGTACTCTTATCGTATCGTATCGTATCTTATCTTATCTTATTAGTTCTTTGTCTATTTATCAATTGTTCAATCTAGTGTTCTATCCATTGTTCTATCTAACGTTTATTCTTACTATTGTTCTATCTGTATATCATTCTGTCATTCAGTGTATTGCTGTCTATTGCTGTTTTCTATCTATCTATCTATCTATCTATCTATCTATCTATCTATCTATCTATCTATCTATCTATCTATCTATCTATCTATCTATCTATCTATCTATCTATCTATCTATCTATCTATCTATCTATCTATCTATCTATCTGTCTCTCTGTCTGTCTGTCTGTCGTTTGTTAAATATAGACATATATTCTTTGAAAATGTTTTTTAAAAAGATTGTAGAGAAGCCTTGAACTGTGCATTGAAATGTCAGACTGAAATCAAAATTTCAAATCAGATTGTTCAGTCAAAATTGTCTGGGATGTTCTGTACACTTTAATTTTACAGACCTGTACAATCAGCATTTCTCTTATTTGTTTCCACTGAACTGGAGAATCATATGAGACAAAGTTGATACTGAAATGAACCAGTTCCATTAAGTCTAAGCAGTACCATTTTCTTCTGAGAAAGTGTTGGTGACAGTGTTTTCATGCAGTGTGTCGTTTAGTGGGACTTCGAAAGCTTTGAGGAATAAGAAGACACTGCTCTGAAATCAGTGCTGGCTTGTCAAGTTGGTTATTGTGTAGATCAAAAGAAACACAGACCCTTGACTGAATGGCCGAGTCTAATGTAATGACTCTGTCTAATCAGTTTTATTTTTAGTGTTTGTTTGTCTCTGATGTCCGATGTCTCTTCTGTCTGCATGCAGGAGTCTTCTCAGGTCCTGTCTCCCTGGTCTGAATCTATGACCCAGCTAATGAAGAGATTAGATCAGCTCAATCTGTACATAGAGGAAGCTCTCAGCGCTGGCTCTTCCCCGTCCCACACACCCAACACCACCCGGAGACACACCACTAATGACAGAGCATCCCTGCAGGTCACTCTCACTTGCTTTCTCAGTAAATACAATGTACATAGTTTGTTGATCAGTGATTGTTTGATGAAAAATATATTGCCTTAGCATCATTGTAATGTGCATAATCTTTTTAGCTTCTGGAATTTATCCAAACCATATCTGATCAGTTGTCTATTCTATTCTATTTTTTTCTATTCTATGCAGTTTTTTTATATTTAATATATATATATAAACACACACATACACAATAGCTTGATGTGCTAGTGTTTGGCGTCTGTCTGTGACATGGGTTAAATACAATGTGCTGCATGCTGGCACAGACTAGTCCAAACTGGTGACAGTGACAAGGAGCTTTATTGTCCTGGGAGCTTGCCATGGGGAACTTTCAATGCTGTTTAAAAAAAAAAAAAAAAAAAAAATTACTCATGCTCGCTACATATCCACCCTGTAACGGGTTCACAGCAAGAGACAAAAGCTCCTTTTGGTTCCTCAAGACAACGATGTCTTGTGCTTATGGTCTGTTTGTCCTTTAGCCATAGTTAGTGGAAATACGTGATGGTTTCAGAGCCCTCACGGCAACCATTCCTGGTTTATATCATGAGATGAGATTTACGGTCGCATGTTACTCTGGACAAGGTCATCATTTCTCCCTCAAGTCCTTCCATTTTGAATAGTTTTTGAGCTCTGTAAAACGTTCTGTTGAGATTGTGTCTGCCTGTGTGTCTCTAGCAACTGACCGCTTCTCTTAGTCATCTCCAGAGGTCATCCGTTCCAGACAAAGTGTGTCCCATCCCACGCTAAAAGCTGTTGTACTGTCATTCCAGTGTGGAGCTTTGGGGGTGAACCAGTCCCTCAACTGGAACAACATGGCTAGAAGAACTGACACACGGGAACGGCACGGCCAAGAGAGAGATGCGGGAGCCACTTCCTCTCAGGGGAGATCACATGGTAAAAAGACAATGGTAAGCATTTGAACTTACTCTTACATGATTTTTCTTTGTGTTTTATTGAATTGTTTAGTTTGTGGTTAGTAGCTGTCAATTTTAAAATATATAATGCCTTTATACAGTCATTATGTTCTTATATTTTCTTATTAATGTAATTCAATGACCAGGGCATTTCCCGTCTGAGAAGTCTCTGGGGTTGAGGTTGATGTCCTGGGACTGCATTTCTTATGGGTTTCTGCATTAGCCGTACTGAATTAAATAGATTTTCTTTTGCTAATCCAAATAGGTCTGCGGAATTGAATTAGTGAATTCAGAGCGAGACCAAAGGAACTCTTTCAGTAAGCCGTTTAAGGACATCACATCTTGTTTGGATTTCAAACCAGTGTAACTTAGTTTAACCAGTGATTTTTAAACATATAAAACAGGTTTTATAATGAGATTTTTTGATAGTTGTTTCAATGTAAATGCACAATCCTTTTCCAAAATATAAGGAATTATTCAAAAAGTTTGGAATTATCAAGATATTTTATGTTTCAAAATTAAGACCTCTATACTTATCAATCCTTTATTTGATAAAACTTTTAGTAATATTATTGCAGTTTAAAACAACTGTTTTCCATTTTATTATATTTAAAGGTCTTGCATTTTTTTGGTTTTGATTGGTCGAGACCTCAGGTTTACTACATAAATGTAAAACAATGCAGTTTTTCTGTTGTTAAGGTAAGGGCTTAGTTTCTGGTTGTCTCTTTTAAACATTTGGAGTTTGTTTGCAGCTAAAGAAGGCTTTTTTTGGAGAGATTGTGCGTGTCCTGCTGTTTAAAGGAAGAACAGAGAGATTTGACAACGGAGGGATTTACGTGTTTGGGGCTCACATGGGAAGATACTGAAAGGAATGTTCTATCATTCTGGAAGCGAATCCGACATGCAAAGGATGGAAAACAAGCGTCTTCACGGTCGATCACCGCTGCTGATTTACTGCTGTTTTAGTCCGGTTTCAGATCGACCGCAATTTATGGTGGACTTTTGTCTCAAGCCACCCTGGCCTGCAAAGACAAAAAACAAACAATTGCCAGCTCTTCCTTTTAGCTCGTCACAAATATATTTCATTTCAAAGGATGCACTCTCTTGGATTGTTCCACAACTATATTTGTTAAGCAACAGTGGGTTTAAATGAGCACAGTATCTGTGGGAACTCTGTCCTCTTCCGTCCGGCTGGAGAAATGGGCCAGATGTGTTTGTTTAATCTCCGCATAGCTGAAGCAGGACTGGTACGTTCTGCGGTCCATGTTTGGGAACCCCACTAAAGGCGTCTGGCAGGGATCTGGGATGTGATTGTGTTTCTTAGAGTGTGGAGAGCTCAGGAGAGGGAGAGTTGGATTGGATTGAAGGGGGGTAATAGAATGATTTGGCTTTGTGCACTCTGACAAAATGAAGTCTTGAGGTTCTTGGAGAAGATTAGCAGGTCAAAAGCTCCAGGGGCATGTGGAGGCCTTCGGTCCGCTGGAATAAATGTAGGCCACCCTCATGTAGATAACAAAGCTCCATTGGCATTTTGCCAACTGTCTTCTAACATTAAGACAATTTGTGATTCCCACTCAGCCTGCTTTCCTTGTTCACCTCTTGTTGTTGTGAAGAAGGTGTTCCTGGTTCACACACATCTGCTGCCTGGTTTTGAAGGTCTCATCTGATCTCAATTAAAAAGAGAAAAACTATGCGAAAAGAAGAATTATGTAATTTGTCATTTATACTTTCATATTTTGTTTTTTTATTTTAATGTGTAATGTACATGTATATAATTTAATTTAAGTTACATTATTGTTATATAATAAATTTACATTATACATGTTTGTATATAGGTATGTTATATAATTTTATAATTTTTGTATAATGTTATATAAATATAATATAAAACATTTTATTATATAATATATATTTAACATAAATATATAAATAATAATAGTTGATTAAATACAAATCAAATTGAGATTAATAATATTAATATTTATAATAATACTTACAATTAGCAAGAATAATAGCAATATTACTTTTTTAAATATATATATATATATATATATATATATAATATATATATATATATAGTTTAAGTTAAGTACATCAAGTTAAACAAAATGAAACATTGAAATATGAAATAAAATAAAATAAATATTTATATTTGTAAATATTTTTTCAGTCAACTTTTTATTTTATTAATTTTTTTTCTGTTCTGGCAAGACATTGTTGTTGATTTATTTTATTTTTATTTATTTAAATTCAGTTTGTATCCTCAGTTGAAATTAGATTAAAATTCAAAAGCTAGATATATCTACTTTAAAACTGTTCTTGAATCAACATAGAGAGTATGTTTATGTTGACATAGTGTTACGAGGAAGCTGTACGTCATAAAATGACTCCCCAGGATCCGGCCCGACCTAACCCGTCTGTTTATTAGTGCTATAACATCAACCACTGTGAAAGAGGTTGTTTCAGTCAATCACGTCACTACTACACCGCACCATGGTTGACGCCATCATTAAATCTTTAAAGAAAACACGCGGCTCAAAATGCTTGTTAACTTGGAACCAGCGTTTATTCAGGATGTTGTAAGCCCCTGTTTTAATGTAGCTTCATACTGTAAAGAACCCACTGTGAAAGCAACGAATTTGCTCTGTCTGCATCATTTTAAATTCTGTCATAATTTACTCACCCTCAAGTCATTCCAATCCCTAGTGACTTTCTCGGCTCTGTGAGACACAAAAAAGATTTTGTCCATACAATGAATGTCATAGGGTTCCAAAGTTGTTTTCATTTTTAACTGAACTGTCGCTTTTATTTTATTAATTACATGTTGGTGGCTCGCTTAGAATTGATAACTGGCTGAATCATTGTGTGAACTCAGAAATGCTTTTCAAAACACTTTCCCACTGTCTCTAACCTATTCCTCAACCTGGTAAAAGACTGGAGGTGCTGGTGAGCGATGAGAAGCTGAGTCTTCTCCATCCATCTGTGTGGAGGGTCCACGCTGGCTCTCCAAATCCCTACGGGGTCCTTGATTGGGGCAAGAGAGGGGAGCTAAGCTGCTCAATAGGATGAAGATAGATTACATGGCCAAGTGCAACTCAGGCCAGGATTTGTTCTGCTCCTCCAGAGGTTAAACTTCAGTTTGGGACTGCAAAGTGTCAAAATACAGCTGGGTTGAGAGGTGAAAGCTGTTTTGCTCTTTTTTTTCTCCCCCTCTCACTTTTGTTGGATACTTAAATTCCTTGTGAATCTACCATTTTTTTTTTTTTTTTTACTGTGAGAACTTTTTAATGTCTGACTTAAAGGCATATTTGACCTAAAATGCAAATTCTGTTATCATTTATTATTCATGCCATTCCAAACCTGTATTATATGTGTTTTGTTGAAGTTTAGCAGAATGCACAGAAAACTCGGAACAACATGAGGTTGTGTAAAATAGTGATTTTTAATTTTGGGGTGAAATATCTTTTTAACTAGATATATTATACTAGTTACACACACTGTGTGGTTTGTTTTAAATTCTCTACATTGCATACATTATAAAGACAGTATCAACACTCATCGAAAACAATCATAACATCCTTCTCAAAGATTCCCAAAACATTTGCTCATCAGGGTTTTAAAAATAGCAGTATGTACTGTATGCTGTCTCCTGTCTGCATGCAAGTTCACATTTCCTGTGACGCTGAAAGATTGCAGGGGCTAACTCGGAAAACCTCGACCCTTTTGGCACGATGCCCATCTTTTTGCACTTCCTGTTTGCCAGACTGTTACGAGTAGAAGCTGTGCATGAAATGCACACACGTTTACTTACGTACAAAATGCAGTGATGCATGGACCTTTCACCAGCACTAGCCTTGAGAGGCATTCTGGCAACGAGCCTAGAAGCTGAACAGCTCTCAAAGTGGGTTTTAACATATACAGCACTTTCAGAAGCTTGAACATGAGGTGCTTATTAAACTTCCCTGTGTTTTCTTTAAAAGCAGGGCTAATTTGGGAATAGGGTTGATCCTACATGATCCTTTCCTTTAAAGTCATCTTTCATTTCCTCACTTACTCAACCCTGCTTCTTTTGCTTCCTTTTTGGAAAACAGGCGCAGGCTTGTGCAAAATAATGGGCTGTATTAAGCTCATATACCCTCATTTATACATTTAGTGCATGCACAGATTCTATGTTGAACGTATGAGATACATCAGAAAAGTCTTGTCCGTAGTGTCACCCGTGACAGTGACCTATTCCTTTCTCTGTTTTTGTCATAACACAACCAAGACTCTGTGTCATGCTAGCTGCATTTCTCTGATGTTCTCTAGATGTCAACTTCAAAAAAATACCACAAACTCAGCCACCCACCTCAGTTTGGAAGATGGATGGTCCATGGTCTTCCATCAGAACACCTACACATGCGCAAAACAACAGACCCGTTTGGGGGAAAAAAAGCTGAATGTGATGGAGAATGAGGAAACGAGATGGAACATATTCCAGTGGATTGAGCAAGGCTGAAAAATGGAGCTAAATATAGAAAAGTTGTCCTGCTGCAGGGGGTTTCATGGAATGCAAGATGGATGAGGCTTTGCGTTTGGGACCACATCTGGCCCACCCGAGACCTCTGGGGTCACTTTGAAGTGGAGGCCAAAGGCTTTTTTTGTACTTTAAAGCGCATTCATCTGTGCAAGTTAAGAAAAAAGTAAATGTTTCATTCAAAACCGAATACTGTATAGTACGTAGGTACTACATTCACTTATTATCTCTGCCTTTGAAATACCTTTTCTTTTTGGCCGACATCACTGAACAATCATATTACATGTTTAATCGCTCTGAAAAAATTGCACAGAGTTTTAACATTGCCTTTAGGATTTAACTGAGTCAGTTTAGGCCAGTCAGTATCAGTTTCATTTGGAACGTGTGTAATATCAAACATGTATTCATGAATCTCCAGTGCAGTTAATATTTTGATAGATGTTAGTCATGCATGCCAAATAAAACAAATATAAATATATATATATATATATATATATATATATATATATATATATATATATATATATATATATATATATATATATATATATATATATATATATATATATATATATATATATATCATGCTATATACCACTGATATATAGCATGATCCAACAACTTATTATTCAGATTCAGGCCAAAATGATGTTTGTTTTATCTGCAAACTTCACGTATCGGTACCCTTGCCTCTGAAAATTACTGCATCTGTTTTCCTTTTGCTGCGTTAGGATCTTGTTTCTCATTCTGAGCTAATGCAGTGTAACCCACGCAGTTAGTTTTCCCATCATGCATTATTATTTTATATCTGTCTATCTATCCATTATTTTGACTGAGAAAGTCATCATCATTTACACACAGGAATCCTACAATTCCAAGAAAACTATACTTATCCCAGGAAGGAACTCATGTGTCAAAACAACATCCCCCTTCTTTCATTGTTCTTTTCAGCCGCGTCTTGATGCATTTTCTTGTATTTAATGGTGTGAACACTCTGTTCGTTTACTTGAAGTTCTTGGATTTGATTTTGCTGTCAGGTTGATTGACAGTTGAGCGGATATTTCCGCATGATATGTGTTTTTGTAAGGTGGCTCTTCCTAAAGCTAGTCATCATTCACTGATGCTTAATTACATGTAATGTAACCGTCATTCGTGTCAGTGACAATTACCGCTTTGAGTAACAGCAGGACTTTACACGTGCTCATGCTCTTTCTTCCTATAATTCATCGTAATCCTCTGCAAACTTGTTTTGAAAGACGACATTCCAGTAAGCGGCCCGCTAGTCTTGTCAAAAATAACATGTAATATACATACCTAGAAACGGTCTCGCTTTATAGTTTTTCATGCACTGTTTAAGCTGGTTTATGAGGGTAACACCCTCAGTTGTACTTGCTTTGGAGCATCATAACTCTTTGAGATGTGTGGTAAAAATTCAACCCCTCATTGCAAAATTTCACAGCTTATAAGCAACCATGACATCATCCATGATTTCCCCTCTTTCCACTATGTTTTTCAGACCCAGATCTTATTAAATGGAGGCAGAGGGTCTCAGTGTACATTTACAGCTGAGGGAATAATCAAACAATGATCAACAGGCACTTCAAACAACTTTAAATGCTTTGAATTACACTAAAATGATTTGTGTTTTGTTGGTTGCTGTGATTTCAGACAACACATCTGCTTCCTTTCAATGTAAAAAGCCCCTAACCTTTTGAGAGTCAACAAAACATCTTTTTTTTTTTACATAATTGTTGTGTTTAGTAGACATCTGCTGCTTCTGCTGCTGAAATTAACCTGGGTTTGCTCACTCAGACAAGGCGGGAAAAAAGTTTTTGGATCGGTTTTAAAAGTTTGACTGTACCATATTGTGTCACAGAGTCTTCTTTTTGTGCTACTGTAGGTTCAGGTTTTCAACTTAACACATTTCGTGGACACATTTTGATGTAACTTTAGTTTTTAACTAGATGTAATATAGTATAAATGTATAAAATACAGTCATAATAATTGTATATTATCGTAGCGTGATATTAAACATTTTTCATAGTGTTGTGGATTATTAATATTTATGCTGATGTGTCTGTACCCACATACACATACATGCATATGCCAATATACTGTATAAGTGCATAAGTGTCATGCTGAATTTTTTATATAAATTGTTACATGAAATAGTAATTATGATTAATTTGTATAATAATAATAATAATAATAATAATGTAAATAAATGAATATTTGATGTATATTATAATATTTAAATTTAATTTATAAAATTATTGATTATGTACAGTAGTTTTATTTTAAATAGTTTTTGTATTTTTTATCATTAGGTTGTTTTATGTAATATTATACACATTTGATGTCACAGAAAAAAGTTCTCAAGACCTAAAACATTAATGTGTATTGTCTCAGAAATAGTAATTTGCATATAATAAATATATATAGCACTAAATATATGTATAATATTTGAAAAAAAAGTGTGTGTATACTGTATATATAGGTTCTTAGGTTAGTACATGTAAGTGTAAAATAAACTGCTGTAAAATAAAGGGCAACCCAAATCATTAATTCTTGGTTTTAGGAGGAAAAGTTGCATTTCTGTAACATGAATAGATATGAGTGTAACGTGATATATTTCACGGGGCACATGATACCTTAGCGTATAGCAGAAAGGTGAAACTAGAAAACAGGTCTCTCTAGATTACCGCTGGAATGTTGGACGTGACCCTCTCTCTTAACAAGTAGCACTTTCTCTCTTGGCTGGGTGAAAGCACTGTAAATCATAGTGAGGTCAGGTCAAAGTACCGCTCAGCAGATCCGTGGGAGGAAATTCAGTAGTCAGGGGTTGATTTTATCCACTGTGGGAGAGGAGCAATACTTCAGGTGCTTTGTTTTGATGCTTCATGAGATCATTTTATGTGATATGGTTACTGTTTTTTAACAGATTTTATGTTTTGTTTTCAGATGTCCATCAAGAAGTGGCATGGAGGCGCAGGTGAGTTCTCATTTCCTTTATACATCAAACTGCTCTGGCAATAAGATGTGTTTGGATGTAACAGGCACAGTAATGTTTTTTGGTGAATTTATCAGAATGGGTAAATGCGTTTGACATTTGAGGTGTAAAAGAATCTTTCGGAATGCTATTTCTGAAAGGGATAGGTCTATATAAACTTGTATCCCTTAGATCTTTGTTTCTAATCAGTTAAGAGATGTTCACTAATAAGACCGGTTTACTGTGGAGCTCTCTAATACTTGGACAAGGTGTTTTCAGTGAGAAGTTGTTTGAATTGCCTCTTAATGTAATCAAATCACTAAAGCGTGTATTTAAGAGAAAGCTGAAACATTGTAGACGTCTTTGCTTGAATTGCGCACCGAGCTTGTCCTGAAATTTGCCCAGAGCGTGACTAATTCACGGATGAAACCAGATTCTTTCCTTTAATCTTGACTGATGTTGCCATTTGAAAGCTCAAAATCTCATGTTTCTAATAAATTCTCAGGCAGTGTTTTGCTGTGTGAACTTGCTAACCGTATTTACAAGTTAAATAAGCTTTTTGCAAGTTAAACTACATGAAAATGTAACTTTTTATGGACTGAATTTACAGGATAGTAAGAGCTAGGAATGTTGTGGAGAAAAATAGGAAATGCCATTAAGGACATGATGCAAGCTATGAAAGAAAGAAAGAAAGAGAGAGAGAGAGAGAGAGAAAGAGAGAGAGAGAGAGAGAGAAAGAGATAAAGAAAGAGAGAAAGAAATAGAGAAAGAAAGAATTATGGAAGGAAGCAAACACAGAAATGTATAAATAAGGAAGTTAAGAAATGCAGAAGGAAAGAAGGACGCAAAAAAGGATGAAAGAGAAAGAAAGAAAGAAAGAAATGCAAAGACCAATGGCCCAAATGTATTATGAAGGAAGGTTAAAAGAAGAAGAGAGGGAAGGAAAGAAGGAAAGAAGAACAGAAGGAATGTAAAAATATATAAGAGTGTTAAGTATGAAAGAGAAAGACAGAAGGAAACAGAAAGAAATGTCAAAGAAAAGAATGATAGGACAAAGGTAATACAAAGAAGGAATAAAGGAAGAACAGAAGGAAGTAATGTAACAACAGAAAGAAAGAATGGAAAGAGAAGTATGGAAGAAATGGAAAAAATAATAAAATATATTAACAAGGAAAGAAAAGAAAGATGGAATGAAGAAAGGAAATAAAGAAATACAGAAGGAAGCAAAAATGTTAATTTTAGAATTAAAAATATTTGTTTATTTAGATATATTTAGATATTTAGATCCATTTTAACAATAGCTGAAAGATTCAAAAAATTATAATAAATTTAAAGTAAATTAATTTAAACAATTTTGTTTAGAATCTTTCAGCTTTTATTTAAATGGATCTGTCCACTCTGGATGACACTGTCACTTTTATTTAATCGAACAGCTAACTATGTGTCTTTGATTGGATAGCCATGCTAATAGTAATAACAATAATGATGCTATAAAAGAAACGTGTAGAGTTAAGGGCACATGTGGTGTAGTATTTCCTCTCTCGTATTTTACTGCAGGGATATAGAGACGGTATGATGTCATCTCTGCTGCAGAGCCAGATGGCTGACCGGCTCCAAATACACACATCTCCAGAAAGACTCTGTCCAGACCTCGCTTACATGCACTGGAGCATTTAATGATGACTTCTAAACTTAAAACTTAAATCTTATTTCAATCAGATCACTGTAAATCTGTTATTTAAAGCTCTGAGCTGTGCATTTTGATTAGGGTTACAAATCATGTCGTGGAGAAATGAGCAACAGTAGGTTTTGGTGGCTATGAAATTCTGTTCAGTAAATGTTTGTAACCTTTATGAGGAAAGCTCAACTGTTTTTTTACCATTTGATTTGGTTGATACAATGCAAACTAAAATTGCATTAATAGTTTTAGATCAGACACATAGATTTAAATGAGCTTTATAGAGGAGAGGCATTGAGAGAACAGAGGTTGCTTGGTTTCTGTTTGGGTGTCTTGTTCACATGAGGCAGACCCCCATGTGAGCCACCTGTTCCACTATTTTCAAGTTTATTAACTAGGAGCCAGAGTTAAATTCTCTAGCTAGCATATAGAAAAATGCCTCTGTTTTTTTGTTTATAGAAGAACAAATACCATGTAAGTCTGTTTACCAAATTTCTTTGTTTGTGTTCATTAAGCCAACATTTCAGTTGTATTTATTTCGGCAAAAAAAAAAAGTATGTTTTTTTTTTTAAAAACAATCTTTACTTTTTTACTTACATATGAAGGTGTAGTGAAACTTTTTCCAAATGCATTTGTATTTTGAATGACAACTTTGAGGCCACAGGAACAACCAAGTTCCGGTCTATAATGGTCACTCTGACCCACCCACCGGCAGCGTCCTATAAACAGAAGTATCCCTGCGCCTCGTAAAACGCCATTAGCTCTGATGCAGACCAGCGCCAGACCCCTGTGAAGAACTCAAGAACCCAGTTCCCTTTTTGGATTCCTTGGCTATTCTCTCTGAAGGGTTAGATAGGTATACTCAAAGAAACTGTTATATTAACATATTTATCCATGTCTAGACATGGCAGTTGTCGATTGAGAAGCCAGTCTTATGACCAGATGTGAATGAATAATCCATGTCTTATGCTGTGTGACATGACTTATACAGCAGATTCCTCACTTCTCATGTTTAAAAAACAGCAACAGCAAGACATATGGAAAAATACTCAACCCTCTGACCCACTTCATTTTTTCAGACCTTTGTCTTTCCTCAGATGTAAACCGATAGTTTGACCTCTTCTCCAAATCGCTTGAAATTATGTTGTAGAAGAAAGAATACATTTATCCTTCAGCCGTTTATGATGATAAATCCTGGAAAATTTCCCATATGCATTTTTGTTTGCAAAGCACGAAACCCACTCTGGAATTATTTGTAAGGAGACAAGACTGTGTTCATGTTTTGTGTGCAATGAAACGGCTTTAACACTTTTGCCGTTCATTTCTCAATTAATTCTGCAGATAATTCTCAGTAGCTGTGTTATCATTAACCTTCAAATTGTGCAAATTGAAATGGCAAATAAAATGGAAACATGTAAATTTAGCAAAAACTCCTATACTCCTATATATATATATATATATATAAACAAGACAAAATAAACAAACAAACAACAACAGGCAATATAAAGAAATTT
Organism: Carassius auratus; assembly: GCF_003368295.1. Taxonomy (NCBI): domain Eukaryota; kingdom Metazoa; phylum Chordata; class Actinopteri; order Cypriniformes; family Cyprinidae; genus Carassius; species Carassius auratus. The sequence continues at coordinate 15,073,742 of NC_039282.1, read as the reverse complement.
TCAGGCAATATAAAAATGTTTTGCAAAACTGCAATGGATAAAGTTACACATACTTAGTGAATGAGATCCATTCTTTCTTTTGTTTGTTCATCCATCCATCCATTCCGGAATTTGTCCTCATTTGATTAGATAAAGCAATTTTGCCCCTTCAGATAAAAACAAAAACCACTGCAGTTTAGAGCCAGATTTATGTTATATTAAATTGAGTGCAAATTAGATTCTACTGAGAACAACATGTCTCACAATAGAGGCCATTGCAATAAAGTAAATAGAAGAACCCTGTCCAAAAATGATCTCAACGATCATCACTGTAAGGAAATTATCAGTTGGCCTCTTTGTATATGATGTATGCTATGTTTATATGCCTCATTGATTTTGTGCTTCTGTTTTAGTTTTATCCTGCATCAATCACATCATAATGATCAATTTCATTTCCAACTTCAGTGGTAATATAGATTCTGCAAAGCTAATTTAGCTAATGCAATTTTTATTGACCGGATATGCCCAGAAGAATAAGTGCACATTAATCACCTGTAGCTCTACCTCTGTCCCATATAATCCTCAGCATTTCCATGCTACAACCTTCCCTTTCTTTGCATTCTTTTTCTTCTATTTTCCTCTTTTTGCTTAATTTTCTTTCCTCTTTTATTTTTCCTTCTCCTTGTTCTTTGCCTTAATGTTCCTTAGTTTTCCTTTCTTTTCCCCCATACTCTTACTTTCCACTTCATTTTCGTCTTCCTTTGCTTACTTTCACCTTCCTTTTCTTTTCCGTTTTCCTCTTTATTTCTTTTTCTTTTTCTGCTGCATTCTAAATCTGCCAGGAGTGATTACACAAACCTCCTGGACTGTCTATATGTGTTCATGATGAATCTCGAAGATATTTTCTCTAGCCAGCTGCTTTCTAGACTGGCTCTTTTTTCTTGTCCAGGGTGGCTGGCTCTTAGTGGCCAGCAAGGGTGACCCCTAACAGCTGTGTCCGCTCACCATGCAGTCCTGTCTGGCTGGCCTATCTCCGTCTGTCTCTAAAGAGCCCTGTGTACTTGATGCCCTTTCAAGTCAGAAACCAGGAGAGCTGTGCCTGATTAACTGTGAGATGAAAGGGAATGAAATCCTTGAAGGAAACTGGTTGGTCTTTTTACAAATTATGTTATAGCGTAGGGTGCATATTTTCACACACCGCTTGCACTGTTGGAACCTATTGTGCTTGAAATTAGGGTGGAACTGTAAAAACAAGCTAGAGCTAGAAGTTATTATCATGACCTTGGTTTCCACCACAACTTTCAAAATACTCATGTGAAAAGAAATGAGTAGCTGGCTGCAATCGCACCAAGAATCAAATCAAATAAATACTAGATCATTATTTTCACTATATGATGGCTGAGATACCACACACACACACACAAAAGCATTTGTGTAAAATCATTTTAGCTTCAGTAACCCAAATATCTTCCATGGTACCTCCATTTGGCCACTACAACTGAAGTGGGACAAACCTTCTCAGTTTTCTGCTGACAATGTGAGTGGTCCTTGGAGATGCGAAGAAATTTTGGGTGATTGCCTTTGTGTTGCTAAGGTCAGGGATCTTATGGTCTTGGCAAACCTGGAAACTTAGGGGAATTTTAAAAGTGTTCGTTTCCTGGTGTCACGATACGCTACTGGAAGGAGTACGAGGGAAACGGGGTACAATCAAAGTCTTTAATCTAAGGAACACAGGCGAAATCCACATGATGGGCACTGAAGCAAACACTTGTACACAACGAGTTCAACTTATAAACTTATAAATGACTAATTAACTATACTAGGACATAAACATGACCAAATTAAGGGACACATGAACAGAAACATGGGCAAAACACACAAAAAAACGGTCTATGATCATGACATATCGCACCCCCCGGAAGGCGCGTCCTCGCACCGTAGAACAATAGATGGGATGGCACGAGTGGGAACTTGGGAGGAGGTTTGGGAGGAGGACGGACACCCAGGAGGGGACCAGCAGACAGAGTCCAGGTAGGTGAATATAGAGAGAGGAACCAGGGAGCAAACAGGAAGGAGTTGGAGCAGGAGGAGCCAAGCTGGACCATTACAGTGGCACCGATGCAGGAAGGAGTCATGGAGGAAGAATGGCCGCTGACCCCAGTTGGCCGACCAATGGCGGCGGAGCAGGTGGTGGAGGAGCTCGAGGTGGAGAGGGGGAGCCAACGAGCCAGGGGGATGCAGAGGATCTGGGGGGCCAGGGTGCAGTCGAGGGAGCCTGATCGACTGAGCACCAAGGTGAATCTGGTGGGACGGAGCACGAGGTGGAGTCCTGAGGCGATGGCTCGAGTGGAGTCAGAGGGACAAGGGAGCCAGGTGGAGCTGGTGATGCTAGCTAACAGCCAGAGCAGTCTCGTATGGCCCTTGAGAGATCTGTCCCCCTGCTCCAGCAGGAGGAGGATGAATTCCTGGCGGGTGAAGGGATCCATAAGGGGAAACAAAAACACTGATAGGAAAAAATGGAAACAAATACGGAGGGTAGACACATGGAGGTAACTGTTAGTCGGGTCTTCTGTAACATGATACGCTGTGGAAAGGAATATGAGGGAAACGAGGAATACAATCAAAAGTCTTTAATCCACACAATGGGCACTGGAGCAAACACATGTACACAAAACCAGTTAGCAACAAGTAGACCCAACTGAGGTGAAAAGCACAGACAAGAACTTAAAACACATAATAATTACTAAACACAGTAGCACAGTGCACAGAACTTTCCCTTTAAGACCAGTTGCTTAGAAAAGTAATAGCACATCTCCTCTCAATAACCACACAATTTGTTGTACAATTATTGTCTGTAGAATAAGAAGTCTAGGAATATTTACATGCCAAAGTTTTATAACCCTTAAGCATGTGATATAGTAGAAGATGCTTGTGTTAGCAAGTGCAACTACTGACTATTTTTTCATTTGAAGGCTTTACCTCTGTCGCCAAGCAAAATTTTCTCTTCACATGAGGATTGGTTCATGCGATTATGTTATTATTTGATCTTTTTGGCCTCCCTCTGCTCATGCATGACCCAAATCAATGACATCATGAGTTAAATTTACAGGCAGGTCATCATGTGGTCTGGCAGGCTATGCTGTATAGAGAGTCGCTGCCACAGGGAGAGCATGAAATGTTCCACATGTGGAAAGATGGAAAATGGCTTGTGGCTTCCAGTGGACTTCCATTGTTGGCACTGGCCCTTTGGAATTCTGTAATGCTGGAATTGCTTTTTGGTCTCAATTTCGTTTATAGGCTTATAAATCCTGAGATTGTTTTTGTGTATGGATTGATGGATCATTTGGTTACCTACAGCCATGCCTTTGTGTTTAAAAAGCAATTTACATAATGTAACGTTTCAATTTCTTACTGCACCATTCCAAGTTCTTGCAGTAAAGAATCTTTCTCAATAATTCCCCTATAATTTGATTAACTTATTCTTGCCAGAGTGTGATTTTCTCACAATAGGAGATGTCGTAGAGGGATTAAACGGACACTAATTTGGATTGGGCCCCATTGTACAAGACTTGTCACCTCTGCAATCCCATCCAATTACATGCAGTGCTCTGTAAATCCCAGGATGTATAAATGCCAAGGAACAATATAAGCAACTGGAACATATGTATGCATACTTGAAATAAGATTCTCATTCACACCAAGGCTGCATTTATTTTATCAGAATTACATTAGAAACATTAATACTGTAAAATACTATTACAATTTTAAACAAAATAACTGTTTTCTATTTTGAATATATTGTAAAATGTGATTAATTCCTGTAATAGCAAATATTTCAGCATCATTACTCCAGTCTTCAGAGTCACATGATCCTTCAGATACCATACTGATATGCTGATTTGCTGCTTTTATTAAAACTTTTATTATTGCGACTGTTGAAAACTGTTGTGCTGCCTAAGGATGTCTGGAAATCTTTTTATTCTGTAGTGTCTTTTTTCTCAGGATTATTTGATGAACAATGTTTGAATAACAGCATTTAATGAAATATAAAATTTTTGTATTATTTTAAATGTCTTTAATAGGAATTTCACTGGAATTCCAAACTTTTGAACGGTAATATGCATGTTGTATTTGTACAGTATTTAGGCATTAATTGCAAAACTGTCCTGTAGTTTAGCAATGAAATAACTGAAATTCATACTTTTTCATTCCAGACACTTTCCAGCCATTCCAGCCTTTGTGGATTAGATTTAATACAATGCAGTGTTAGATTTTAAGGCCATTTTTGCTTACTTTTTGTACTAAAAACAATGTTTCGGGTTACAACTTTGTTTAATGTAATATTCTAAAGGCCAGATTGTAAAGCAGCATTATCTAAACACCTCTCCCTCTCCTAAGGCTTGTGCTTGTACAGTTATGCGAGACCGTGGTGTCCCTGCGGGATAGAGGGGTTTTCTTGTGGTAAAGTGCTTATTAAACAATTTGGCCGGACAATCGAACAGGCTACAGACAGGAGAGAATAAACTGACTTCTATTCTCGATTGAGCTCCTATGGTTTTGTGCCAAGCATTTTGCACAGTCACCTTCTTTTTTATTTCATGGTGTCTTATTTATTAATTGAATTGTTAGTTAGCAGCTTGCTAATATTTGGGAGATTTGACTGCTTATTGTTTTTTGCTAGTCATAAAATCCGGCACAAAATTGTTTTTTTTTTTTGACAAATTTAAACCAAATTGGATTTAAAAGAATCTAGTCTTAAGTTTAAATCTAATCAACAGTTAATTTCCCACCTTGCTTTACCTTTTCAGACATATTTAGTCTGCTGCAAAGATGTAAGATGATATTAGAAAAACATTTGATAAACTTGTTCCTTTGCTTGTTTGTTGTTTTATCTTGTATTGAGTTGGGCTGTACAAATGTCATTGGAATTATTTTATTGAAATCAAATCAAATGTTGACTGAAGTCAGATTGTAAGCACTTACCAATGTAGACAGCTTGAGTCTTTTCCATTATAATGGGAATTTGCACATACAGTGTGTTTCAGTGCACAAATCACAGTCTGCCTACATGCAAATTGGGTAAGAGGGCAAGTGTGTGTGTGTGTGTGTGTCTGTCTGTCTGTCTGTGTGTTCCCCTCTCTGCTAATAGAAGCCAGGTGGTGTGTGTGACTGGAAATGTTTTCCCATGGTTGGTTGAGTCCTAACAGATTTTGACTTGACAGCATTACATGCATTGTCAGTTTGAAACAGTGAACCAATAGCATTCACAGACCCCCTCTGGCCCTTTCATGACGTCTGCATGTGTGTGTGTAACTCTTTTGTGTGCTAGTTTACTATGCCAAGTAGCTAGATCATGCTCTGTTCACAGAATGATCACAAATGGCTGTTGATTCTGTTACTATTCATTAAATTGGCTGTTCCTTCGTATGTTGATTCAGTTGTTTGGTTTGTTGATAGTTCCTTCAATCATAATTGACTAGCAAATGTTATAGTGACTGTTGATTATATTACTGTACATTGATTCATTGATTAATTGAGTTGTTTGCTCTTTCATTCATTCTGTTGGTTCAGTTACTAACAAATATTGTTGATTCTGTAACTTTTTATTGATCCATTCATTGATACACTTGTTTGTTTGTTTTATTTATTTATTCTTGTTCAGTCACAAGTTAACAAATAATTTAGTGGCTGTTGATTCTGTTACTGTTCATTGATTGATTGATTGATTGATTGAGTCAGTTGTTTGTTGTTCATCCAGTTGTTTCTCTTTGTTCACTTGTTTGTTCGTTCTGTTCAGTTGTTCTGTTTGTTCAGTTACATGTTAGTAGCAAAAATTGTAGTAGATATTCATTCTTTTATTACTCATTGATTCATTCATTAATTCAATTGTTTGTTTGTTTGCTCATTCTGTTCATTTTTCTGTTTGTTCAGTCACAAGTTACTAGTAAAAATTATTTTGATAGTTACACGACACCATAGTTGAATGCATTGCACATATCAAAAATAGTAAGAATAGTATGTCCGTATGCTATTCCGAACATAACCACATTCAGTCACACATTTAGAATAACAGGGATTTATCAAAAACACAATGATGCTTTACACAATGAATCACATGCAGTGCAGTCAGTGAACAGTTGCTTTAAGGCCATTCCTCCCCCTCAAGCTCCTAATCTAAAAGCAGATATACATTGCATTTGTGATTTTTCCATGGAAAAATGCAGCCCGGACTTTGGAATATTTGTTCGGGAAATTTATAGTGCATGCATTAGATGGGCCCATATGTAGGAGCAAGAGGGAAGTTGAGGGAGAATTCCACGCCTTGAATGCAAAAGACTGGGAAGCGTGATCCCCCCGGTGGATTTCTGGAGTCTGGCCTGGGACCTCACGGACAAATGAGGGGGCCAATCGGAGCTCAGCATCTCAACATCTGGGCATTTTCTCATTCCAGCTCAGTGGTCAGTCTGGAGCTCAAGTCTCTGGGCTAGTAGCCAAACAAACAAAAGGTGCAAGAGAAGACCACATGCAGTTTTATGTATAATTCATAGAGTAGATTCAATGAAACTACTTGTGGTGAATACATTTTGATTTATATGTGTGGGAACCAAGCATTAGTGACGATTAATTGTGTTCAAGCCTTTCAGATAAATTTCAAGTGCATTGTATTTACATATGAAGCCTAAAGGGTCTTTTGGGGGAGAAGATAAGAGCTTGATGGGGTCTTGCTAAAACAAGCAACCCTATTGGGTTTGTGTGGACACCCATTCACATTCTAACAGCCACTTCCTCTTTTACATCACTGCACTGTATCCTCCTAGTCTAGCCATAATAATCTCCTTAATATCAACAATTGTTTTCCCAAATGATGCCGAGAACATCACAGCAATAGGAATGATAGCGCAAAGCCATGAGCATGGGGCTTCCTGTCAAAGGCTTTGATCAGGAAAGTGACCCGCGTGACCCCATTACTGAGCCCAGGACCAGACAGCAACTAAAGGCTTGCGTTAAATAGGCTCAAATATTTTTAAACGAGGAATTTAGGCATTTGAAGGTCCATGTGTTTTCAATTGCGTTCTTTGACGCTGGTGAGAATGCAGAGACACCAGCTTGGCTACTGTGCAAATGTGCTGCCTGGCAGAAGTCCATTGAGTTTTCTTGATGCGCAAGCTCAACCATCTGTATGACATTTATACTCTCTCTGGCAAATGTTAAGGGGTTTGTGCTGTAATTCTGTGAGACTAATTATTCAGTTACTTCTTATAAGCACTTGTAGTTCCACATCTGGGCTGGCTCATTTCTTTCACAATATCCATTTCGGTTTAATCTCTAAGATCAGTTTATTTAATGAGACATTTGGAACGGTTCTGAACATATCAAGTTGTATATAGCGTAAGTTATGATTCAATGCTTTCTGGTTATTTCATTGTAGGCTGCTGGAAATGCAACGTGAATGCAGATGACACGTTCAGCATCAACTGTTTTGACAGCGAGACCAAGAGTCATCAGGGTTGTGCTGACCGCTGGTTTGGTATTTTGCTCCAGGCTGGTTTTATAATGGAAACCTGTGCTGAAGTTTAAAGTGATGGGTCTCTCCAATAGATCAGCTGCTGACAGACAGGAGATCAAGGGCTCAGAACAGCCAGCTGGAGCAGTGATGGAGTGAGACAGTTGCTGAGGTGGACAGACATGACCTGACTTTGCAGTATTAAAGGTCCAGGAGTCAAATTAATCTAGTATAGTACAGTCTGCCATCATACGCAGGTTTAATTTTTTTCACTTGAGACTTTTTAAACCCCTTCAGGCTAGATATTGTAGTTACACTGTAAAAACTAATCTATAGAATTTACCCAATAAATGTGAGGTAACAATTTGCATCGACTTTGGTGGGGTAGATTTAATCCCATATATTGAGTATAAACTATCTGAAGTAAAAAGCTATTAAATGCTTGCATAAATTGGGTAACAATACCTCACATTTATGTATATATTCAACAGCTACTTACTCATTAAAATAAGGTAAAAAATATCTCAGCAAAAATAAAATTTAGTTATTAAAAAGTTAAAAAGACAGTTCAGCTCATAATTTATTCATGCCGCAATGCATGATGGGAGCAATGGATGAGTTTTTATTGGCTACAACATGCTTTTTTGATGGTCACCATTGTTGTGATGCTCACGCTGATTCTTTATGTCTGTTTCTAAACGTAATAATTCTTTCTTTATGTAGAACTAACTTTTAAAAACATGTCATATTATGCCAGAAAATGCTGGATTCCTATCCCCCACCACCACTTAATTTATGTACACATTAAAGAAACCTGAACTGACACATTCAGGTCATTCCATGACAATTAGTTCAAACAACAATCAATAGCACACATGATTGCCTTTGCGCTGGTCTGTCTGTTATCATTCTGTTAACACAGCCCCACAAAGTCTAAAGTAAACATCTGAAGGTTCAAGAACCCAACTAAAGGAAACATTGACCACTATAATGGTAACACACAAATTGTGATTTTCTAGTTTGGTGAGTCTGCTTGTTAACATCAGATGTCTTCAATAATGGTCAATCATGACCCAATTCATTTCTTAATTATCTCATTAACTTCAACTTTGCTTCAGTGTTACTTTTAACACTGCTTCAGTGTTTATATGAGTCCACACTCAATCAAAAACGCAGCCTGACGCATGCGCAATTTAAAGCAAAAAAACTCACGGTTTGGGGGTATATTTTACTGCATTTTTCTATGTGATGGTTCTTACTGTTGATGAATGGGTAGCATATGTAGAATTTACCCATTACTTTAGAATTCGTTGGCTGGCTGCAATAATCATGTACATTTTATATGGTTTCCACAGATTATATTTACAACTCTCCAAAATCACTTTTTTCAGTGTAGTTAAAAAGCACTTTTCTGTATTTATTAGTAAGATATAATCACTATTAAAGTGAAAATATCAGTCAACCTCCAATTCTTAGTCTATTCTTTAAGTGGTCAGATGGTTGTATTGCCAAGCCAGGCATTCCAATGCAGATCCTGCAAGAGTGGAAATGTTTGGCCCTAACCTTTGACCTTTGACACGTAAGCTGAGGCACAGCAGAAGCCCCTCATGTTCTCCTGGGAGGTTTTTCCCATCAGATGACTCCATTAGTGAATAAAGCTCAGGCGCATTAACACACACCTTGATAAAGGCCAGACTGTTCCCTACCTAGACACATGACTGGTTGCTTAAATCTGTTCTCTCTGATCTTGGATGACAACAAATAGTAGTGCACTGCTTTATGTTAAAGCAAAGCTACACCTCTTTCTTTTAATAACATATCTTGGATCCAGGTTGAATACTCTTGATACCAATCTGTCATCGAGTTTCGCTGCATGCAGTAGTCGTTTATATAAGAGTATTAATTTCTCCATTAGACTCGCTTTATGCCGTCACCAACATTTTTTCATCTTAACTTGGATCAGCTTTTGACATTGCAGACAGAAAACCTGTCACAAAAAGCAATCTCCTCTCTGTTATGATGATAATGCCATGCTGAGCGCAAAATAGAAACCATAGAGGCCCATAATTAAATAAGCCGTCAGTTTTCATGGTATGTCTATCCTTCCTCAGCATGACCATTTTTCTCTATATACCTTTATGTCCAAAACTTTCATTTAATTTATATTATATTGCTTTTGTTTTCCAGACTAGAGTACGTGAGCTGCATTTTGTGCTTTTTGCCTTGAGAAAGGCATATAGTATATTGTTATTGTTTGTATTTTTTTTTAATTTTTTTTTACTATTTTAACATTTAAATATACACAATATTCACAAGTGCACATATTTGTTCATATATTTATATTTCCAACAATATAAATATGTGAGTTTTGTTATATATTTATATATACATTTTTAATGGATTTTAAATATTATATATTTAGGTATACATTTTTAACACAGAAAATACATTATTTATTTATTTAAACATTAAATAGCATCAGGAATTAATATGGAGTGCGTGAGTTGAGATCTTTGGTGAGACTTGAAATGAAGTCCTCCAGTAGTGAGAGTGATGAACGAGAGAGAGAGTGAGAGAGAGAGAGAGAGTGAGAGAGTGATCGTATGTTAGGAGCTGAAGGAGAAACTTCACACAAACTCACATCTGCTCTGAAACACCAGACAGCGGCTGCACGTCTTTTACTAACGCAGGTCCTAAACTGGATTATTTAGGAAATTATTACCACATTATTTTTTTTGTAATATGCATTTATTTTTCGGAAAAGTTTTCCGTTGCGTTCTCTGGCTGCGGGGCAGGTGAAGAAGAAGACGAGGAGTCTCGCTATCTTTGAGAAATAACGGGAGATCGCGCGCGAGCCACACTGATTGATTATTATGAGCGCGGATTGACGATGACAGCGAAACTGACACTCAGACGATCGTTCAGCGAGCAGCTCAGGGAATCCACGTCCAAAGCTTGGGATTTATTGTGGAAAAGCGTCAGAGAGAGACGACTTGCAGGTTAGTGACACTAAGGTAAAATTCACGCGCTCCGCATTTGCAACGTATGCGTGGAATGACAGTGTGATGACGTGCTCGACGTGAGGACGAAATGTTTGCATGCATTAATTTATGGTTTTGAGATTATTGAGCATCGCTGGTTAAATTTCAAGTTGCTTAATTTTTGCAGTTGCATTATCGTTAGGGGTTTTGAAAAATACACCAAGAAAGACTGGGACTTGTAAATGTTTATTTATTTATTTTATTTTTTTTACAAGAAAGTACAATTGAAGTCTGTCTACTACAAATATTTGTGAAATGTATTAATTTCACAATTTTATTTTTTATTTTTTTATGTACGCCACAGATTTTTTAGTGTAGGCTGTTGTAGGTTATTCAACACAATTTAAAAGGTAAAACAATTTCAAGACAAATAATTAATGGAACAAAATATTAAAGGTAACAACACATATTTAATATAATCTGAAACAGAATGCGACAACGCGTGTATAGGCTACACACACACACACACACACACACACACACACATCTATGTTGTCACATTCTAACACAGAACACCTTTAACAACGTGCTCCAGTAGAATGTGACAACATAGATGTGTGTGTGTGTGTGTGTGTCTATATATATATATATATACGCTTTTGACAATGTTTGACCACTAGATGTCAGTCAATGAAACGTGGTTTTCATATTGGAATTTTTTTATGTTTTTCTCTTGGAGTGCTTTATGGTGGTCCATCTGTCTGTTTTATTGGACAGTAATTAAAACTCCGCTGTTAATAGATTGAAATCTTTAAATGCTTGTATATTTGTCTTGTTCAAGATTCTTTGTTTATTTGGGCACATGATCAGGCTGCCATGGGGACGGTGATGAAATGTTGAGGCATTGTTATCACGTTCATTTCCATATATGTATTTCAGAGATGTGATGTGCTATGTAGGTGGCAGTCATGTGCACGCTCTGGCCTGACTGTTTATACACATGCCAAACAATGAGGAGCTCTTTGAGGCATGACAGTGGAGAGTTCAGTGTGGCTCCCAAGAGGGGTATATTTCAGTCTGACTTGAGCCTCTATTAAAAGTTCAACCATGAAAGATATTCCGGCAGATAGAGCTCCACCTTTTAGTTTTGTCTTTCAAAACTAAGTTTATTGTTTAAAGCATTGGATAAATTTAAAATTACTGTTGCAGTAACATTCAGAAGTTTGGGGTCAATAAGATTTTAAAATGTTTTTAAAAGAAGTCTGCCTTTATTTGAAAATAAATACAGTGAAAACAGCAATATTGTGAAATATTATTACAATTTGTAATATATTTTAAAATGTAAATTATACCTGTGATGGCAAAGCTGAATTTTCAGCATCATTACCCCAATTTTCAGTGTCTCATGATCCTTCAGAAATCATTCTGATATGCTGATTTGGTGCTCAAGAAACATTTCTTATCAATGTTGAAAACAATTGTGCTGCTCAATATTTTTGTGGAAACCATGACCCATTTTTTTCACGATTCTTCAATTAATATAAAGTGCAAATGAGCAGAACTTATTGGAAATAGATATGGTTCAAGAATGGAAGAATAGAAAAGAGGTACCAGGTTTCTTCAAATATTTTAGTCGGTTTAATAAATGTGAAGTTGCATTTTAGAATTCACATTAGATTTCATCCAGCATTTCCCATTTTTATATATTAATCAGTGGGCTGTCCATGAGCCTGCCATCCATGACTAAAGCATTTCAGCCCACATGGAATGAGCTTTTTGTATAGGATTGCATTATGGTTGCATTATGGTCTGCATTTCAACACTATTGTTTCAGGATCATAGGCTAGAACACTTAGGCATCATTCAAATCTCCTAACAAGCTATTTGCAAAAGATCCTCTTAAACCGAAGGCAGCAGCTTTCAAGGGCCATAAAAAAGATTGATTAAAACAACATTTAGTTCATTCTGCACACAATCCAGTCGGTGTTGCCTTATGAAGTGTTGCTTAAATAAAGGAACAGACTCCTCAAAGCAGAGAAAACTCATAAATGTGATGCGGCTTTGACATTTTCAGTGAGAGATTCAATCATAGCAGAATTCAGAAGAGACAGCAGAAAGATTTCGCTGTCTGCCGTCTCTCCCTGCTGGAGCGAATCGTAAGCACCTGCTGGTTTTATCTGGCTCCTGCCTATGTTCAAGCAGCCCTTCCCAGAAACCCACAGAGTAAATATTATGCTGATAACTTTTCTTTCCACTGGCTGTGTTGATATCTTCACTCTCTGTAGTTGTGGAGTCAGCATCCCAGGCTGGAGTTTCTCAGCCAGGACGTTTTATTAATCAGCTGTCATTCTGACTGGCCTCTCTTGTGGCTAATCCTCATCTGACCTGATTGTGGAAGCCACAAAACTGTTTGTTTTTGTTTCCATCGAAATGAAGCTATTATTTCATGAAGGTGTATAAACACAGGTACGTTTTCTTGGCAGCTGATTCTGGCTTCTGCCTCAGCTAGTGGAAAAATACACAAATAAAGTACCAAGATGACTGTGAAGTAGTGCTGTCTGTATAAAATCCCAAAAACCCTCTTCTGCGCTCTTCAAAGATCCGAGGTTCATGCTGTTGCCATTGAGTTCAAACGTGCTGAGACAGGTTGTATATGGAGGAGTGGCTTATTTTGATGCCATCAGAGCCAACAACTATGCCTCTCAAGATGTCTTGTTTTATGCATTTATTTATTTAATTTTATTTAATATACTTAGCTGTTAGTTCATTTAATGTTATATCTTTTAAATAATTTTGGTAACACTTTAGTATAGGGTCCAATTCACACTAATAACTAGTAGCTTATTAGCATGTCTATTATTAACATATTCTCTGTTTATTAGTGCTTATAAAGTACATTTAATGCATGACATCCATAATCCTACCCAATACCCTAAACTTAACAACTACCTTATAAACCATTAATAAGCAGCAAATAAAGAGTTAATTGAGGCAAAACATAGTTAATGGTTAGTTAATAGTGAGAATTGGACCCTTAAATAAAGTGTGACCATCATTTTATCCTTTGTTTCATCATCATTGTATATTTAAAATTCAAAATCTGAAAATAGGTTTCCATTCAAGTTATTATTGTAATTTCTACAGCAATATTATTTTCACAATTGTATTAATGGTAGATTTGATAGTAGGCTTAATTAGCCCATGCCATGGTAGAAATAAATTATCAGGTTTCCTGTCAAATGAGAGAGAGAAGGAGAGATAGAGAGAGGGAGCATGTGGAATGTGCATTCTTTGGCGAGTGGTGAGCGGGGTCTGTTCTCTCCTCCACGTTTGCATACATTTATTTTGAGAGCTGTCAGACATTCATCTTTGGCTCCAGTATAGAGATGATGAGAGACTTGGCAATGGCGGGTTTGGCTCTAAATATTGAGCTAAATCTGAAAAAGCACTCAGTTCTGGATAACAACTAGGTTTGATCTGTTTTCAATAACACTTCTCCTACATAAAGCTGAAAATGTGTTGGAGAAGTGGCTAAACTACAAAGCAATCTTGGTCAATAGTTAATAATGGCAAGATTTTGTATCACTCAGATGAGGCGGACGGGTGGGTGGGCGGATGGGGGTGTCATGTTCACAAAAACCTGTCATTGTTCTTGCTATCTTGAAATAAGCATCTGATAATTGATTTGACTTGCCTCAACTATTCTCTACTAGCTGTAGCTTTGTTGAATGGTTTGTCAAAAGTTTTATTTCATTTTATTCCAGAGTGCTTCATCAGAGAGCTCTTTTTAGCCATTTTCATGTACAGCCATTGGAGATACCATCATATGTCTATATAGACCAGTTAAAGTGACTGAAATTATGATATGGTATGAGATAATAGCTTTTTTTTCTTTGTCAGTCTGAATCACTGTGCTGTACAATTAATGATTCACTAATAATTAGTTACATTTATAGCGCTCAACCACCACCAGATGATACGACGGCAGCCATATTGCGCCAGAACGCCCACCACACACCAGCTTACTGGTGGAGAGGTCACAGAGTGATGCCATGATGGTCAGAGGCTAATGGGGAAATTTGGCCGGGATGCCGGGGTTACACCCCTACTCTTTTCGAAAGAAAATCCTGCGATTTTTAATGACCACAGAGAGTCAGGACAGTGGTTTAACGTCTCATCCGAAGGACAGTGCTTTTTACAGTATAGTGTCCCCGTCACTACACTGGGGCATCAGGACCCACACAGACCCCACAGGGGTGAGCACCCCCTGCTGGCCTCACTTACACCTCTTCCAGAAGCAAACTAGTTTTCCCAGGAGGTCTCCCATCAGGTACTGACCAGGATCAGTCCTGCTTAGCTTCAGTGGGCGATTGGTTTTGGGCTGCAAGGTGATATTGCTGCAATTGTGTCAGTAAAGTGCATAGTACACTTATTACCACTCGTTTCCTCCAAATAACCAAACCTGTGCCAGAACTGGAGTGGACATTTGTTGACAGAAGGATTATCAAACAGAAGCAAGGACATATTTAAATCAAATTATTGTTAATCATTTACTTTTCCATGGAATATCATTGTATATCAACCTGTGTTTCACTTGAATTGAGTCAATTTATTGTCATGAAGTTCTTTCTATGCTGTATCCATGTCAAAAATGTCCCATTTTGGTGTCTCAGTCTAGTTTACAAAACTTTTTTTTCTAAATATATAAAAGCCTATTAAATGCAATGATGTATCTAATTTAATGTTTTGTGTGTGTGTGTGTGTGTGTGTGTGATAAAATTTCAAAATATAGTTGAAGTAATGTTCCGTCATCAGTGTAACAAGTTATTCAAGTTATTCAGACCTGTGCTTATTAAAATATATATAAAAAGTGATCATACTAAATTTTATTATATTTTAAATTATTAAAAACATAGAAAATGTTGAGAATGTTGACAAATGAATCTTTCAATGTCATCCAGTAATTCTTGTTGCAGGATTTTTGGGGGTTTATGAGTGTCTTCTGTAAATCATGGTATAAATGCATGATAGTCATAATTTCTATTACTGATATATATATATATATATATATATATATATATATATATATATATATATATATATATATATATATATATATATATATATATATATGATAAAATTATAATATAATAATATAATAAAATTATAAACGCAACACTTTTGTTTTTGTCCCCATTTTTCATTAGAGCTGAACTCAAAGATCTAAGACTTTTTCTTTATATACAAAAGGCCTATTTCTCTAAAAAAAAAAAAAAAATCACAAATCTGTCTAAATCTGTGTTAGTGAGCACCTCTCCTTTGCTGAGATAATCCATTCACCTCACAGGTGTGGCATATCAAGATGATTATTGCACAGGTGTGCCTTAGGCTGGCCACAATAAAAGGCCACTCTAAAATGTGCAGTTTTATCACACAGTACAATTCCACAGATGTCGCAAGTATTGAGGGAGTGTGCAATTGGCATGTTGACTGCAGGAATGTCCCCCAGAGCTGTTGCCTGTAATTGAATGTTAATTTTCTGCACAAACTGTCGGGGAAGCTCATCTGCATGCTTGTCGTCCTCATCGGGATCTCGACCTGACTGCAGTTCGTTGTCGTAACCGACTTGAGTGGGCAGATGCTCAAATTCGATGCCGTCTGGCACTTTGGCGTTTATAGTTTTGTTCAGTGTATGTATATGTATATATATATTTATATATGTAATTATGTATATGTTCACACACACACACACACACATAATATTACAATCTTACTCAGCATTACAGTAATCAACTCTTTTTAAGCGGTCTGTGTGGAATAAAAAATCATAGCATTCATTAGGGTCTGTCAGTCACTCAAGTTACACCTGTATTTAACAGAGCACTCTGTGCATTATGGGATTGCAAGAGCATGCACTGCACCTTGTTTATAAGCTCAAGGTATGGGTCAACAAATGAGATCATTTTAGTGTAGCACCACAAACTGCACAGAACGTCTTAAAAACTTTCCTCTGGTGAGGGGCGTTAGAGTGAGGGATGGGGTAGTTCATGTATAAATAGCAGCAAGATTGCAGGCGCTGGTTGAATTGTGGTCTTTGTGTGGTTTCTAGTATGGTTAGTATGTGGCAGTTAGGGAGGGGGCACAGAATGTGTTTAACTTGGTACCATGCCCAATCGTGCCTAGTTCATGTGTTTATGTACTCGCTCACATTTAGACTAGGAGCGAGAGGCTTATAACACATGCTAACAGGAAATGTGTGCTTGTTTGCCAGTTTGCCAGAGTTTAGTCAACAGAAGGTGGAATTGTTTGCAAAGATGTGGGGTCTATTTTCAGTCTGTAGACTTAGGTTGTTCCATGCTGTAACAGAACAGACGCTCTTGCAAACCTTCCATTCATTTCCTTTTTCTTGCAAAATAATTTTTTCATTTGCAAATATATGTATATATATACATGAGTTACATTTACCAAACATATTTAAGTTATCCAAGTGCATTAGAATCATGTACACGTGACATGCTTATCAGATGGCAAGTGTGCGGTTTGGAATGTTATCTACTTTATTGGTACTTATAAAACAACAACATTGGAAATTGGTATTGTGCAAAGTTTGCAGAACTCATGTGTGTTTCATTGAAGTGTGAGCATTAGTGAAGTATCAGGTGCAGACAGCATTCTACCAATAGCCCAACTGTTCTACTAGTATTAAAATAAAAAATAATAACAAATTTTCATATAATATATTATATTAAAGTATTATTATTAATATTAGATCTCTTTTATTTTCTTTTTAAAAAAGTTTTTTTTTTTTATGTCTGTTTTTTTATTGTATTGTCTTAATGGATTGTGTGACCACATATTTGTTGTCTAAAAGCATTTGAATTAAGTTAACAGCCACTCTTTATTTCTCTTGTCCCAACTAACAAACTCCTCCTTAGCAAACTTGGCACCTGAGTGGGGCTTCACAGCAGCAGGCTAGTTCTTTTTGGTCTGGGTGTTTCTCTTAGCCACGCTGTTTTTCTTTTCCCCCTCCCACGGTCCCCTGCTCTCCAGCTTTCTCCACTCACTCAGTTCACAGACATTCCTCTGGTATTTATATTTCCCTCCTGAATCGAGCAGTGCTCGCACAGACCTTGAATTCAGCTCAGCCACGAGGCCTGCCCTCTTCATCCTGGCTTCTCATTGGCTCACCTCTATTCATGTGACTCAAAAAGAGGGCGGGGTTGACAGCTGGTACTGGAACTCTATGGACTCACATCTCACACATGTTGGGCTGTTGGTGGACAGATTACGTGACTGGTATTTGTTTTGGGGAGGTGGGTGCCGGATGTTTCACGTTGTGTGATCATGTACAGGGAGCTGCCGCGCACCGAGAGCAGCGAATGCCTGGGAAATATGACCCCAGAGACGCAGGATATCTACCTGAGGATGGACCACCTCAGACGGCGCTCTGGGTACAGGCTGGGCAGGATCATTGCCCGCCAGCAGCTGCTTAACAGGATAGCGGCAGGTACGACACTGTGGAACAACATGGCATTAGTTAGGCTACATAAGATTTTATGAGTTAGAATTTCAAAAGTGTGTATTTAGGTAGTGTCTGGCAGCTTTAATCAGTTTTGGAAGCATAAAGACAATCCCAGTCTTTGTTTTGATATTATACACCTTACTTTTCTTTGGTTTATTTCCCATTTTGTTTCAGTTAGGCAGTTGGAAACAATCTCATATGGATCAGATAGTGTCAGGTCTGATATTTTACACGCAAGGAATTTCTGTGACTGATTCAGAAACTAATGAACCTAGTTGCATGCAACAATGAATAGCTTGACCTTTGAACTTTCGCTTGACTCATAACTCTATGTGGTTCTTCGTTGAACGTTATTTATGTTGTATTATATTGCGGAAGAAAAGAACACGTACTTAGTTAGGAATCTCAATATGTTGCTGTCACTCGTCCGAGTGTTGTTTTCAGTGGAAGACAATGGGTGATCGTTCAGGTAAATGCATTTGACATTTTAGCTCCTCCTCTTCACTTTGTGTTTATCAGTGAGGGTTTACTTGAAGGTGTCTCTCATAAAAATTCCTTAGTAGAGATAAAAATAGACACAAATTGGAAAATGATCAACACACAGTAAGAGTTGATAGCTCAGATTATTTAGTTTTGGAACGACTGGATGAGAAATATTTGAGCTCATATTGAAATCTCAGACATTTGATTGTAGTCTTTGATATACTGCCTAATCTGAACACAGTTTGAAATTCCTTTTTTCGGAACTAGAGATTACAAAAGAAACAAATATAAAAAGCAGAACAGTTTGTAACTTTCTGAGAATAATTTGGAAGCTCTAGAGGAAATGTGAAATTGCGTGGTCTTTTTTGTCTGTTCTTTGAGGGGAGATGTTCTCAGAAATGCGGGTATATGTCTCATGTTCACATCGTTGATGCGCTGTGATAAGGCGTTCTGGACAGCAAGGCCTGTTGAGTCTTGTCTTCTTGACTTTGTGGTGTCTGGTTTGTCACCAGTATCTAGATCCCGAAGAACACAAGACAGACGACTGCTGTTATTTAGTACCTTCTATATTTGTGTCAATATGATGGCATCAAAACATGACGGGCCTGCTGTTTCTAATTTAGTGAAGGCTGCATGTTTGTGGATAAGTTTTAAGAAAGAATCCATTCTAAACAGGAAGTCCATTCACTAGTTTTATAGACAATAAACCTATACAGTATGTTATTAATATTTGGTTTTCAGTCACGTACAACCAATAAAGCTGACATATTGTTGGTTTACACAGTAAAGGCTTTTCCTAGATAGTTAGGGCATTTTTTGAAGGATGCTTTCATGTATGTTGGCATAGTGTGAGTTCAGCATAAACCCTAATGGGGGGTTGAAGGCAAAAGGCTCGTCACACGTTCTTGAATTGCACCGACTCAGTCTTGTTGACATAGACAGAGGGGCTGGCCCAACTGAGACAATTACCCAGAGTGTAAGTGTTTGTTCATTTATGTGGAAATATATACACACACTGTCGGTCAAAGTCTAAAGCTTTGGGCCAGTGTTACTGAAAGTCATTTGCTTCATTTCATTTATTTGGCTCAATATACAGTAAAAATAATATTGTGTAATATAACAATTTACTTGTTTTTTATTTCAGTATATTTTCAAATTGAATGTATGTGAGATGTCAAAGCTGAATTTTCAGAATCATTACTCCAGTCTTCAATGTCACACGATCCTTCAGAAAACATTCTTATATGCTGATTTGATGTTTTAACATATCTTATTTTATCATTGTTTAAAACATATGTGCTGCTCAGTATTTTTGTGGATGCATTTCAGGGTTCTTTGATAAATGGAATGTTTTTACTAAAAGTTGTTTGGTTTTGTAACAATGTACACGACCGTTCAAAAGTTTGGGGTGAGTACATTTTTTTCTTTTTTGAAATATTTTATCCAGCAAGAATTTGTTAAATAGTAAAAGTCAAGAGTTATATTGGAGACTTACATTCAAATAAATGATGTTCTTTTTAACTTTTTAATTCATCAAAGAAGCCTGATAAAAGTATCCAAAAAATATTAAGCAGCACAATTGTTTCCAACATTGATAATAAAGCAGCACATTAGAACGATTTCTGAAGGATCATGTGGCAAGAGATATAAATTATATTTAAAGGTATATTTGAAATAGAAATCTAATTTTTACAAACTGTAATAATATTTCAAAATATTACTGTTTTTTTTTCCGGTATTTTTGATCAAATAAATGCAGCCTTGATGATATACAGTATATAAAGTTTGGGATCAGTACGATTTGTGTTGTTTTTAAAATAAGTTTCTTCTATATCCATATATTATTATTATTATTTTTATTTTTTTATTTTTTTTGTGGCAACCATAGAAAGTTGAGCTTTAGTTTCTTTCACTCAGATATAGCAATCTAACTTGGATGACAACATTAGCAACCATTTTTCATAGTTTCTTATGCTTGATACTCTATCAGTCAGTCATAGTCTCCATAAAGAGTTGTTTTTCTTTCTGTGTTTGAGGTAGCTCTGAAATGAATCTGTATATACTTTAGTGATGTTTATAGTAATGGACCTGCTTTGATTCTTGTGCCTCTCCGGTGCTTTGGGTTCTTTCCACTTAATAGATGCCCATCTGGACGCCAGACACTCTGCACATCTGCTATGGCTGCACAATTCCCATCCTAGCACCAGAGGTGGGTAGTAACGAGTTACATTTACTTCGTTACATTTACTTGAGTAATTTTTCGGGGTAACGAATACTTTTCGGAGTATATTTAAAGATGGGTACTTTATACTCTTACTTGAGTACATTTTTTGGGAAAAATCTGTACTTTTACTTCGTTACTGTGGGCGACGCCCCTCTCGTTACTTTATCTTAATGCAATAAATGCTTCAGTTTATTCCAAACGCGCCGTCTACTTTTCTCTGGACAATGAGCGATGCCCATTCGCGAATGATTCATTCTTTTGAGTCAACTCTGTTCAAAGGCTTGATGAAACCAATTGGCAAACGAGTGAATTGGTTCATGAATCAGTTTGATTGAGTCGTTCAGTTCCATGCTGCACGCGCTGAGCTCTGAAGCGGTTCACTCAAGAGTTGTAACGTTTAAGAATATTAGCAGCGTTGAAAACGCGGCTATGGAACTGCACTGAATTGAAAGCTAATCTGCAAAGGCTATTCTTTGCTTGCGATGGAGATCCTTATTAGATGAACGCGTGTGCTGTCTACTGTTTAACAGGTAATAACTTGGGCTACATTCGATTACAGTACACGATACCACTGTGACATTAGTTTGTTGTACGTGTGTGGCTTATAACAGGTTGAATGCAGCTTCCAAAAGACAAAGAATAGCCGATTAAGATTTTATTAATTTTAATACAATCACACCAGTGTGAGTACGTTCAGCAAGTCATATCATCAGCTGCTAAATTCAGATCTGTGATCGCTTGCTGGCGCTGAGCCAGAGACAGACGCGTTTTTACAGCGCTGCGCATTAACCAATCAGACATGGTTCTGTTGAGCTTTTGAATGCAATGGCCAATCAGAGGTGTTCCGATGAGTCATCGCTGAAATGCCGGTGCTTCCTTCACTCGCTCACTTACTGAATACCTCTTTCTGCCGAATTCTCTCGTCAGAAACAACAAAGTGCAGATGTGTGTACGAATCTATAATTAAGATATTGATTTCACAGTGTTAACAGTTTCAGTGATTTTAATGGTAGTTTCTGAGAGTGAATGAAATCTAGACTGTCAGTGAAAATTATGTTTAATAATGTAAATGTTATTTGCTCTCTTTCTGAACAATGAAAGATTAGTAGCAATATTTATATCACATTAACTTTCAATGTTAAATTCACATTTAAAATAAAGTCAGTCGTATTAAAAATATGTTATGGCATGACACCTATATTTGTTACTTAAATAAACAGACAGGGTTTTATAATAAATTACATAAATTGGATTAAAGGCTGATGAAATATATACATTTATACACACACACATACATTACATACATTTTTTGTCTATATATCTATATAAAAAAAGGCTCCGTATATATATGACCCAAAGTAACTAGTAACTAACTACTTGAGTAGATTTTTTATCCGATACTCTTTTACTCTTACTCAAGTAACTATTCAAGACTAGTACTTTTACTTTTACTTGAGTAAATATTTCTAGAATTACTTTTACTTTTACTTGAGTAAAGTTTTTGGGTACTCTACCCACCTCTGCCTAGCACATAAACATCTATTCATACACGGAGACAAACACTTAAAATCAATGAGCTATTCTTATCACGTTTTCAATAGCTTTTCCCAGGTTGAGGTAGCAGAAATTTCCAAAATAGTTTTATATGCATGTAATTTGATTGATAGGATCCCAGCATTGCCAAAAGCTACTGAGAATGCCAAGGGCTGTCAACGAAATCATTCTTGATTACATTGAGAGAGACTAAGAATGTAACTTAGTCATTTTGATCAAGCTGGCAATATTAAAATGGACCACCTGGTGCTCATATTAAATATAAATAAATGTTCTTAAGGCATCAAATGGATGTTGGAGAGGTACTGCAAGGTGAGAAATGATAGGTAAAAATTGATAGCCTGAATGCACTCTAAGTCGCTTTGGATAAAAGCATCTGTTAAATGCATACATTTAAATTTAATTTACTGCAACACTCTGTCATTCTATCTGTCTGTCTGTCTATCTATCTATCTTATAAACATTTACAGATGTGTTGAGTTAGACATCTAACAGTATGGGGACCTAGTTGTGATTTTCAATTCTATTAAAGTTGTATTGCATTGATCTGTGGGAAACTGCCTTTACAGTCTTAGCTGTTTTAAGGTGAGCAGGTCAATTGGGATGGGGACTTTGAGATTGCTTTCCACTATAGCTGCATGATGGGAAGGCTTTGAGAAGCACAACGGTGGACTTCCATGTTCTCGTTGTGTGCTTTTGGAAATTGAAGTGGAGGAGAGGCCCGAGCCACTCGAGCCAAAAGCAAGGAAAGCACTTTACCATTTCTCTCGCTCCTCCACTGGATAGATATGCCATGCATTGAAAGCGTAGTCCCATTCAGGATGGGCAGAGGCTGGCATGCTTAAGTGGCTGATATGGGATTCCTTGAAATGGTCTTTTCTGAAGAGCTCTTGAGCAATTTCAACTTTGCCCCATCAAGCCCAAACCCTTTCTGATGAATTATTCTTTGAAGGGAGGTGAAGTCTAGTTTATTTCAGCAGAGACAGTGGCCTGACCGTTGCACAAGAGAATTTGATATGAACGTTTGAACTGGAACGTCATGAGTTTGTAATATCCCATGAGTTCAAAACCAAAAGTTGCATTCGGCTTTGAAGAAGCCACAAGAAAATGAGTCTTCATTTCCAGTCTGAGAGCTCATTAGTCAAGAGGACAAATGATTACCGGAGAACTTATTTAAAGGCTCACCAGAATGTATTCTCATAGGTGGCTCCGGTCCAGTGTGGATGGAGTCTGGTGGGTTTTCATTACAGTTTAGTCTCCCATAGAGTTCCTCAGATGTGTAAGAGTTCTTCAGATTTGGAGACAGTCATGGACGGTAGACGAGGCATGGTAAAAATGTGTACTGAGGATGGATAAATGTTTCCAGTGGCAAAGAGTCAGCAGCTGTGATGATAAACCCATTTATCCTGAAAGGGAATAATGCCAGTCTTAATCATTATCATAATAATGCACGTCTTGCATTTCATACACGATGGATGCTTTGTGAGGCTGTTTTTTAACCTGGGTCATTAATATGCACCTGCACAGCTGTTAAGGGTTATCTGTGTCACACGGGAGTGAATCATTGACAGTCTTCACTAATGTGTGCCAGAGTCTGAATGCTGTGACCATGGATGACGTGACATATTAACAGACCTGTGGATCGTGACTTTCTCTGCGTTTCTAAATATAACCTCGGCGCTGACAAAGTCCGACAGAGATGAATAAACCTCCAATGACTGATAATTATTTCAGTGCCTGTTCAAGGATAGACTGCAGAATGTATTTAATGTAATAAAGTAATTGAGTTATTTTCCCTTTTCAGTGAATAGTGCTTTGTTGGCTTTTTCAAATATACTGCTGGCATGTTTTTAATATTTGATGATAATTAAGTTTGATTGCAATAAGTCATGGAATGAATTCTTACATTACACTTAATGGTAGAAAAAATGGTCTTTTAAACATTTTAAGACGTTTTTACCACTTGCATAGGTTGCAAAAGCGTATGCAGTGTTTTTAGCTGAAGAGAGACCCCTGTTGGTTCAAATGTAAATTTGCTCTCAAATGCAGCACATACCTCAGTGCCTCCTTCATTTTAGTTCAAAGTATTTGATACAGAACCAGAAAGCTTAAGTAATTTAAAAATAATAACATAATCGCAGCATGGTATTCTTCAAAGTAACTGGAAGTGTCATATAAACACCATTTTACATAAATATGATATTTATTACCTTCTGATACCATCATTTTACTATGCTACCAGCACATTGTTTTTTATAAGAACCATTCTTAGATACAGTACATAGACACTGAGTGAAATGACAGAGTTTGCTAGACTGCAATAAGTGTCTAAGGTGGTTTTTTTTTCTTCTTCTTTTTTTACCTGCTACAGAGCAAGAACAAAACACATGTTCTGATAATTGCAACATCCTACAGCTGTGAGACCTTGGCACGGAAAACCAAATTGCATAGTGTTTATATCACAGAGGAGTGTGAATTACAGGTTACACTCTATGTTCATGACATGGAAAATAGTTGTGAAATACTGTTGATTTTAGGTGCAAAGATATGACATGTCATTATAACAGCGTTCAGGCCATTTTTCACAAACTAAACATAAGTACAGGTTGTCATAGTGTTTTGTGTAATTATGCTCATAACATTCACACATGCCCTGAGTTGGGGGGAAATCTAAATAGAGGAAGTGACTAAGAAACAGATAAGAAGCCTAATTTGTCCACCTATTATTATTATTTTTTTAAATGGTTAAAATTTCCCTGAAAACCATGACCAAAACTGAAAGTTCAGCTATCATTTACTACTTTATTTCAAAACAAAACTTGTCCACTTCGACAACATTGTGAATAAGTTACACCAAATGGGAACTACAGCTTTCAAGCCTCAAAAGGGCAAAAAAAACCCCATCATAAAGTATGTCATATGATAGCTTTGGGTGAGAAGAATTTTAATGCATATGTTCACCGAATATATTGACACCTTGTCTTGGTCTTGAAAGTCAAGGTAGTAAAAATTGACTAAATCAGAATCAGATGATTCGTGGAAAAAAATCTGAAAGTGAAGGAATGTGCTTAGAAGGATATGAGGGCGAGTTATTGTTGACATGATTTCCATTTCAGATGAACTGTTACTCATTTTTTCATTTTGATCAAGGTAGAAATATGTTTTCTCCTCTTTTATCTGTAATCATTAATCTGATCTGTCGATTCATTTGGTTTCTAGAGGACTAACACATGCTGAAATCCATGTTAATTTTGCTAATTGTCTGAAAAGTGACAAAACTAAAAGAACAGACCTTCTAAGATAGCTGTAAAACACTTTAGCATGTGGGAAAATGGCTGTAGTCCAGCGTCTGGAAATGTTTATCTGGCGCACGGAGAATGTCTGCTAGATATATTTTTCAGGAAGCTAATCTGATTGATTTTTTACTTTTGTGCCTTGTTTAGGGGAAGCTCCTGAGGTATTCTCGTGGTTCAGGTTGAGCTGCGTTTCCTTGTATAGCAGCTCACTTGTGAGGTTTTAATGGAGCATGAAGACATTTTGACCTCTGAGGTCAGAAAGTGAACACCTGCTCTATGGCACCGGATTATAGTTTCTTGACACTTTTGGCCACAGCTTGGAAAAGTTTTCTCCATTACGTCTCGTTATTGTTTGTTTATATTTAGACTGTCAAGAATAATTAACTTGAGCTTTTACGATGAAATAGACAGACTGCACAAATCCAAACTGCACTTTTGTTGTCACCTCACTTTGGGTAAAATCCTGAAACCAACCGCAACCTGTTTACAAAGCGTCACGTTTAACATTCCCCAGATGTTTGGGAACATTCAGAGCATTGGACCTAACCCTACAGACCCCCAATCCTTATTTAGCCCTCTCTTTTGGGCTTTGTGAAGAGCTTATAGTCACTGCTCTGCGGTTAGGAAAATTGATAAAGTATGAACATCTTGGTTTGACTTGAAACTGGAGGAGTGCTGGGTTTTGCCGTAAAACCTTGGCGTACTTCATTGCAGTAGTTATTCACAGCAGCTGCAACCTTAAAAAAGAATGAAATCAATTTCCAGAGCCACAATGCAAAGATGTCATGTTTTTTTTTATTTTATTTTTTTATACAGCTACACTATAATCCTCCCATATATTTCCCTTTTTCCTTTTGTGGAGGAGTTTTCTGTTGTGTATCATATTTTACACAAGTCACGTGTCCGCTGTGACAAATAACCTAAACTGATTTTCCATGGTCAAACCAATCAAAATATTAAGTAGACAAGGCTCTTCCACCGCGTGCAGGACTCCCGAAATGAACATATCGTCTTAAGCTGCCATTTTTGATTAGGATTCAAACAATGCCGGATGTATTTAGATTCACGTTGATGTCAGTAGTTACAATATAATTATTTATAATGGACAGAATGTAAGTTTTTCTATAAAGATTAATAGTTCTATTTTGAATCCACTTGTACTCTTAATGCGACTTTGTTGTCATTTACTCAGTTTGTTATAATTTACCAACCGCGTATGCCATTTTAAATCTTTATTATTTTGACATTTTGAAGAAACTACATCTAGGTCTTTTTCATAAAAGATAGTCCAAACAAGTTGTGTGCTATATTTAAGTCTTCAATTCATACCAGCAAATTCATTTGAGCAAAATATTTGGATTATTATTTTTTTTTTATGTTCCTTTAGTTACAAACAGAACACTAAAACGAATGCTGTATACATTGAAATGACTGATATAGTAAAAGATACCAATACTCAATCCAGCCCTAAGAACCAAACTAGCAAGAGTGACCCCAAATAAGGCTCGCCCAGATTGAGATTTGTGGATGAAGGAGGATAATCAGTGGGTGTCTTTGAATGGTTCAGCCAAGTGTGTTACCACAGCTGAGCCAGTCTTGTTTGAATTAATCTCAGGACACAAACACAAAGAGTGACTTATGACCCAATGATCTTTATCAGCAGTCAATATAAGCTCTCACTGAGTGCCTTTTGAAGGTAGACCTACACTCCTGCTTTTTTTCAAAGAAAGAGGTCAGCCAAACAGATACTTTAGAAATCTTTTATTAGAAATGGTTCATTTTGGCTTATAAGCTTGAGTTAGATCATGAACATCAGGAACATCATGCCATGGAGAAAAGTCACAGAAATGGCGCAAGTACAGTAACTGTCTGCGACTTCACATCTAATCGTTTTACTAACCCTGATTTGGTGCTAACGTAACTGCTGTTTTTCGGCATAAAATGAGACATGATCGGGAAATGAGTATTACCAAAAAACCCCGCTGACTTAATCCATGTTGTTTTTGCCAACTGTGAAGGCAGCAGTTCTTCCGAATGTTTTGTCAGCAAGAAGAATTTATTATGTCTTTTGTGGAGGGCTGCTTTTGTGCGTATTTCCCAGCGATTGTAATTTCCTTTGGCCTATAGCCCAGCTGTGAACCTCCACTGGCAAAACTCCTGCCACCGACCTGGGGACGTGTGATATTGAGAGATTATAGAGTGGCACCTCTCTTTAATTTAACTCCCGACCTTTGTATGTAGGATGTCGCCCATTAGGGGTTCCAGAAGCACTGGTGCTCATGTTAATTAAAGCTTAGTCTGTGAAATAATAGAGGAGAATTACCACACCATTGCCACTATGACCTAGGGCATTTCCCTGTGAAGCCACGTTTTGCTGCGCCAGCAGTCCAGACCTCTGAATTTTGATGACCAGACTTTCGATAGTTTTTGGCACTGTCTGTCAAGCATCCAACTGAACACAAACAAGTTGAGTTGAATTCAGATGATCACACACACGGCTGTTTCTTCAAATGTGGATTATTGTGTAAACTAGTCACTAGTCCATTAACAGTATATATACATTTGTCATTAATGGATTTTTTTTTCTCTGAAAATAATTAATAATTTTTCCACATAAATTAAATAAATAAATAAATGTATGCATTTAGCAGACACTTTTTTCCAAAGCAACTTACAGTGCATTCATTCTAATGTTTTTTACTTAACGTGTTCCCTGGGAATCGAACCCACAACCTTTTGTGCCGCTATTAAGGATAATTTCATAGGTATCATATATATCATAAATGAACAAAATTTTATAATTTCACATTATTAGCACAATTTTGCATTTATTATTAAAAGGATGATTGGATATAATGTGCATGTGTGCGAAAACATTGTTTATGTATATATATATATATATATAAACTGATAATAGCTGATTTATTTTTTTGCAGCAAGAAATCCTATAATTTTAAAAATAAATAGTTAATTGGAATCAAACACAAGAGTATATTAAATACTGAAATACACAGGATTGTGGATATTTTTATTTACATAAACAAATCGATGTGCATATGAAGTGCATTGATTTTTGTTTTAGAGAGACATTTAAGAAAGATGCCTTACTTTGTTATTATGTGGTCATTATGATCTCAAAGTTCAAAACGACCCATGAAATCGGGCTCTCTAATACATATATATATATATATACATATATATATAAAAGGCACATGAAAGTGGCCAGAACAAATGATAAAGTCATGGAGATGGTAGCAGGCTGCACTGAAGTCAAACGGTCCACAAAATAGGTTTCATTCTTTGCTAATGCACCAAGTGAGCTGCCACATATCCATTTAGACAAATATGTGATGCTGATGCATTGGTCAGATGTGTTTAGGTACTGGGTGAGGTGACTCATTACCAGTTTATAAGTGTTTTGGTGAGGCATGGATGCTGCTTTGACGTCTGTAGACTCATTTGACGTAGACACAGAGTGAATGGCGTTTTTAAAAACCCGGTGTCCCAAATGTTTGACCGTAATGTTGTGATCACGTTGCGCTCAACTGCAGACTTGTTTATAGATTGGCTGCCCTTTACACTATACGCATTGTGTGGTCGTAATCTAACCCCCAAATGAACAATAGTCAGAAGGTAATCTGAGCTGGATTTATGTCTGTTTTGGCGTGACACACAGTATTACTAGCCAGATGGAGCGTATACACACTTTGAACACGTCTGCATGTCCCTGTCCTCATCACTTCTCTTTTCATGCATACAAGAGCCACATAACAACGTCTAAATATTTAGCTCTTGTTCGAGGACATTACTTTTAGATCAAAATGTGGGATAGTGATATACAACTGATGATAAAAGCTTTCAAAAAAGGGGCACAGGCTTAAAAACTATTCAGAAAATTATTTTATGTCATGTAATGACAAGAATATCGTCAAGACTTTTTTCTATAGGATTTCTGTGCCGGTGCCAATCTTGCTTCAACCACTGAAAAAAAAAATCAACACAATCCAGAAAGAGTATACTAGAGTGTATATAAAGTATGGGAGCCAAATATATTTTAAAGAAGTCAAATATATTATTGAAGACTAAATCAGCATATTAGTATGATGTTTAAAGGATGATGTGACGCCGAAGACTGGAGTAATAATGCTGAAAGTTCAGCTTTGCTTCACAGGAAAAAAATACATTCTAAAATCTATTAAAATAGACCAGTTATTTTACATTATAATAATATATCACAGTATTGGAGTTTTGCAGCCATGTATTGCAGCCATAATGAACATAAGAAACATCTTTCAAAAACATACTTTTGTTGTCTTTTGAGTTAGTATAGTTAGTCTTTGTTTACACCTACATATTTGGTCCACCGATACCTGACTCATTTTGATATATAGTTTTCCAGTGTCTTATCAGATGTTTTATGACACATCCAGTGCAGAGGTTTCCACAGACAACAGACTCGTGTTTATCTGTCGTTTAGTACAGACGTCAGTGTCCTCTTAGTGGAATCAGCAGTCAAAACAGAGCATGCGTTTGAGCTCCAAGAGGTGTCTGTCAAACCTGCGTCCCCTCGGGGGCGTCTGACTCAGCTGCTGGAACGTTGTATCTGTGCCATGAATTATCTCCAGGTGTTTTCCAATGAGAGCATCAGGCTTTACAGTAATAGATTGTGGGCTTGTATCACGGCTATTTTCAGTCACTCACAGCCCCGTCTGGCTGATTCATAACCCATAATGGCTGGTATAGAGTCTCACTTGAAATCCCTCAATATATAACATACTAAAAACCATTTTAACATTTGTAAATAATGTTTACAGCTATGATCCAGTCCAAAACCATTGTTAAAGTAAAAACTCAATCAGACAACAAAGATGTTGTTTTGAGTTTAGTGGAATGTTTGCTGGCATTCTGTTGGTGGCAGTCTTTTGTCTTCTTTCTTTATTGTTTGATCCCACTGCAGAAGCTACAGCCCACAAATGGTTTCCCATAATGCTTTGGGTCACATTGCTGATGTATGTAATATTCAGTGGGCGGCAGACACTTAGCTGACACTAGATAATATTAAATGCCGTATCTCCCCCCAGTGAATCACTTTAGCGATCACCTGCTTGAAGTGTCACATACTCCTACGGCTTCCCATCATGCCGAGGGGCGTTGCAGGAATTTGGATCATTTTGGTTGCCCCCAGTTCATCAGCAACAGCAACTCTCCAAAAGTTTCCAAAAGGAGGTTTTCAAAATGATGCCATAGAAAAACTCTTTGGTGAAGAGTGCTTGCTCATACAGGAAGATTTTACCGACAACAAAGTCGCCCCCCCAAGCTATAAAACTCATAGTTCAGGGAAGTGAGACATCTTGTAGTCTTTATTAGATGAGCTAGATTGTAGGTTTGGGAGACTGATGGGATCAGTGGGAGGTTGATTACATCATAAAACGGGAAGAAAATAAAATCCCGCATCGCCAGCGTTGGAGGGTGGCCGAAAGGAGATTGCCAAAAGAGAAAGAGTGAGTTGTGATGGTTTAAGTGGAAGAGTTAAGAAAGCATGAGGAATGGAGGGGGTAGATGCTGGAAGGGGGCTCGGACTTGAGAACCAATGAGAGTTGGAATAAATCAAAGAGAGAGGGAGTGAAAAATAAAGGGGAGGGAAATAGGAAGTGAGAGAGAGAGAGAGAAACACAAAAGCTGAGGAGAAAGAAGCAGAAGAGAGGAGAGTTAGGAGAGTGCAGAAAAGATGGTTTGGGGAGAATGCATTTTAGTTTAAAGTTTTAGTTTTTTTTTTTTTTTTTTTTCAGGATGAAAGTCTCTCGTAAGTAAATCTATGAATTTCTTTTGTGTTTCATTAATCGTTTACTCCACTCTGTTGTAATTTTTACAGTGCAATAAGCCTAATGGATTGATTTACTGCTCATTCCATGCCTGTGTAAATTGTGAATTATGTATCATCTGTGAAGCTAAACATTGTGACCGAGTTTTCAAGGTTAAATAACACTAAAATTATTGTACCGGTAGTAAGTTTTGTAAGAAAATGCCATTTTAATTCAATTCAAATAAAAATTGTATGCCATTTCTTGGAGACAATTTTAACTCCTAATAATAATTACAAATAATTGACAATTTTTTGTTCATTGTATTAAAGCTGCGGTAGGGAACTTTTGACGTTCTAGTGGTTAATAAACAGAACTGCTTGCGTCTTGCGGAAGAACATCGTAGCCGGAACCCGAAGCAATCTAAAATAGTCCGAATATAAACACTTATTATAGGTGCACCCTAGTGATTCAGGACAAGCTAAAAACATGGTTTGGAAAATGGATTCATGGTGTACTCGCTTATTATATACATTTTTCTACATTTTGAACACAAACAAAGTTACGGACCGCAGCTCTGATTGGTTGTTTCTTACCGGGAGCGGTCTGTAACTGCAAATGGCAATAGGACCACTGGGAGGAGCCAGAGGAGCTTGATTTTTTTCACAGATTATCTGTCTCATATTCTACTGTCAGGACATAATGACAGGTTTAACAAATATGTAAACAATATATATTTACAAAAGTTACCTACTGCAGCTTTAAGTTCCTAATGGGACTTGTGACAGCTTGCCAAAGTGCCAGCGTGTGCCATGGCTGACCTTGAGGGAAAACCGTATCCCACCTCCTTTTACGTAAGGTTATTCAATGAGGAAAGGAAGGTGTCTGTGTTTCTCACATATTTAGCGGCACTCTGCTTTTAGCATTGTGTTGGTGCCGTGCTATGTTACAAAGTTATTGTTGTGGCAGTCATTGAACACTGCACGCAGTTTGATCACTTTTAAAAGCTAGAGTTTCTCTGCTGGCAGCAAGCTCTTTATAGCAGGCTGAGCTCTTTATCCTTCTGATTCTATGAAAAAAGGACAATGATGGAAAAAATAGTAGCTTTTGGGATAGTGTTATGGAATGCCGTGTGACGTGGAATTCCCAGCTTGGGGTTCCGGCTGCAGCTGTCTGACGTTGATAAAGGTGCCGCTACACTTTGAGTGTTACTGTACAGCACAGGACGTACAGTTGCCCTCAGCACTCCTGGGAATGGATGCTTAGTCACAAAGGAGGTTCCTTAACTTCCTGTTGAACCAGGGGAATGGCCTCAGTTTTCAGTTACAGGCACAATGTTGACTGCCACATAGAGTTGTTGTGTAAATAAGATTTTTTTTTTTTTTTTTTTTTTGCATTGCTTAAGATGAACAATTAGCTGATATTTTGAGATTTTTTTTAAAAATAGATGCTCATTTGTCTATTAAAAGGC
The DNA here is from genome assembly GCF_003368295.1 of Carassius auratus. Classification (NCBI taxonomy): domain Eukaryota; kingdom Metazoa; phylum Chordata; class Actinopteri; order Cypriniformes; family Cyprinidae; genus Carassius; species Carassius auratus. The sequence goes on along the minus strand of NC_039282.1, from coordinate 15,040,927 downwards.
ATTTTTGACATTTATGCTCAAGTGAGTTTATAAATTGCATGTTTATAATTTATAATAGTTTTACATATTTAAATAATGTTTAACACAAGAATTGCCTTTTAAAGTTTACTTAAGTTGTCATCTACAAAGCAGTTATTGGTTGGTTTGAATGTTATGTCTATTAAATAGCTATTGGACTGCAGAGTTTAGGTCCATGAGAGCTTATGAATCTGATCAAAATTGAATTGATGAATTGTATAAATGTGTGTTTGTATATATATATATATATATATATATATATATATATATATATAAAATATGTATAATATACATTAAAAAGTGTATTATTTTTATTATTTGTTAAATTAATGTTTTTATTATTAGCAACATGGTGCATTAAATTAGTTAAAAGTGACATTTACAGACATTTACAATATTAGAAAAGATGTATTTCTAGTACAATGTTATTTCTGCTGTTCTTTTGAACATTCTATTTATTAAAAAATCCAAAAAAAAAAAAAAAAAAAAATCAGTTACCACATAAGTAAAGGAGCACAACTGTTTTCAACATTGCTAATAATAAGAAATGTTTGAGCATCTAAACATCATGTCAATTGATAAAGTCACACTGAAGACTGAACACTGAATAAATTACATAAAAAAAAAAAAATTTAAATATAAAACTTAGTGTTGGTATCACCTGCTCGCTCAATCAGTAAACATTGTTAGTGTTACATATTTAGGGAGAAACTTGATAAAAATAGCTCCATAAAAAATATTTTGTAGTTAGTTGTATTATGGCCTTTTGATCCTCAAGGACATATTATCTGCTAATATTTGCCAGTATGTTTGCTTGTAACATGCGTTTATTTACTTCTGTAAGATAAAGCCCTCAGAGGTTCCTGTTATAGTTGTACTGAGTAGCTATAGGCTGAGAGCTTCGAGGCTCATAAAGAACAATCTTATATCCATTGACGTCTGCAGCATTTAGTCCTTCTCACAGGAGCTGCTGAAGTGAACAAACCGTATTGTTGGGTAAAGGAGGTGACACAATAGAGTGGTAATTTTAGTGGGGTGGAGGCTGCGCAGGAATTCTCACCACCGTTATCAATACGATGAATGGAAACCCAAGTGGTTCGCTCTCTGACGCAGCTACACTGCTCCGCATGCTTGAAGGGCGGGAGACCCTTCGGGACGTGATTTGGATCGTCAAACAGTTTGGCATGAGATTCAGGCTCCATTGAGCTTTGAGCAGTGGTGCTGTATTATTGAATTTACTTGTGCTGAATAAGTGAAGGTGACCTTATATTGCTGAATAAGGTGAGAATGATTTGAATGGTTGTTAAAGATATTTTGTTAAGGATTCATAAAAAGGTAGTAGAATATTGTTGTTAAAATGCATTGATTATTGATTGACAAATTAACTGAACAGGATCTACCTACACTGGATTATGTCAATGGGTGTCTATGTTTCTATGTCTGTCTGCATTTGTTTAAACTTGCTGATTTTTTTAATTAATTCCTCCCTGTTTCTTTCTCATCTTATCTAAACTTCTTAGGGAATTTTTGGCTTGATCGCTGGGGATTTCATGGCTATTTTATTTCTAAGTTGTGTTTTTTTTATTGTGAAAAGTGCTAAACAAGTACATTGTAATTAAACTGAATGTGACTTATTATTAGATGGTATTAAAATGTCGCAGGCTACATTTGTAGATGTTTTTCATTGTGATTTGTTGACAATGAACTTGAGGAAGTCGATAGCTGGTTGAACTGTTTGATCTGAGCACAGTTTGAGACCTTACTGAGATCTTTTGAAGAAACGTGAGATTAATGAGGTGCTTTTTCTCAGTAGACAAGGAAACTTTTGCGAAAATAGGATACACTCTTGTGTTTTAATGACCAGGCGGTCTTTGACCTTTTTGGTCAACTCTAAACCAGTTGTTTTGCTCATAGCAGCCCCACAAATCAATATATTTATGAATGTTCCATGCTCTCAGGCAGATGATATTAATCATGCAGTTTCCTAGCTTTACTCCAGAGCTGATCACGTAAAGCTTCAGACATTCTTGTGCATTGTTAACCCTCCATAAGCTCTGCGTCAGCTGACGTCTGCTGGGACGTGTCACGTAAAAGTCTTTGATTATATGAACAGGATTCTGTTGCCAAAACGTAACTGATCTCTTGATCCTGATTATGAGCAGACTTTACAGGCTCACAGGACTGTGTGATTATCTTGTAACCTGGCTGGTTCCTGACCTACAAGAATAACCTTGTTCATGCAGTGGCAGGAAAGGAAACATAATTAAATCACACAGAACTGATTATGTTATGTAATTTCTCGTCACTGTTTCTCTCTCTCTCCGTCCCTCCCGTTCTTCCTGTCCAAGAGCACACAAGCTCTTCTAAAAATAGTTTTGAAGATAACTGTCCTTACTAGGATGCAGCAAATTTCAAATGTCAAACATTTAGTCTTTCAAACTGCAGCTGTATATATATATATTGAATAGATAGATATGTTTTATGATACTGAGAAGTACAAACATTTTGTGTGTTGCAGAAATCGAGGCAAAGGAAGCTTGTGACTGGCTTCGAGCGGCAGGATTCCCCCAGTACGCCCAGCTCTTTGAAGGTAACGCTTCACTACATAACATAAACATAGCAAATGTTATCCTCACACCCAACTGTAAAGCCATAGTTACAACTGTTTCGAGGAAGGCTGCTACTCAGTTTTTGAAACAATCATATGATGTAAGCCTGATTTAGGGCAAACACAAGCTTTAAATGTGGGATCTTGTTTCCGGTGTCGTTAGAGACAGACTTGTGTTAATGGGCACTTTAATGTCTACCAGACCTCATAATGTTAAACTTTATTTAGCCCATTTATTTGCTCTGTGGTGGGATGTGTAAACTTTCATACCACCTCAAAAAGGTCTCATCTACTTATACTTTCATACCCCCATATCTGCTATTTTCATCTGAAATGTACGGGTCAACTGTAAAACTGGTTTTAGTTAAGAGGAACCGCTTTAAAATTCTAGAATATGACATCTTCAAAGAGAGACAGAGGTCATGGGAATAACCTTGCCCCCAAAACACTGCCGTTTTCACTTGACTTTGACAAACTCATTTGATCTTAGAGTGTTAGTCTTTAGATGAAATTTTGAGAACACTCCATTTTTCTTTTCTGGGATATATATTTTTCATTTCCTAGCCATTTCCTAAGTACATCTCCACATCTGAATATAATATAATATAATATAATATAATATAATATAATATAATATAATATAATATAATATAATATAATATAATATAATATAATATAATATAATATAATATAATATAATATAATAAATGGTGTATATGTAAATATAATAGCAAGTATTTATTATTAATTTTTTTATATTTGGCATTTTTATATCCACATTTTTGACAAAAATTGAATTCAAATCTTATTATATAAGAAAAATGGCATCCTGTTATACAACCCATTCTTTGTTCATTTTTTATATTAATATGTCATTGTCGTCTCATACAACATCATTGTGGAGAACAGAATATTCCCATAATGCATCTCTTCATTAGTGTTGTTTTGGAATTTCCTGCAGTTTAAAACCAGAACACTGTGCCTCTCTTTGAAACTATGTTTTTACTTCTGTATCATTCCAAAAAAGCAAAAAATACGATGAAACATTTAATTGTACTAGTGGTATGTCAGCTTCAGCAGGGTCTGGATCCAGTCACCCCGTTACATAATTTGGACACCATAATCAGTGGAAGACGTAATGGCTTCTCAAAGCCAAGCTCAGTTTTTGGGGGGGCAAACCCTGTCTCACTTTATTAGCATCTGGAAGTCTAAAACAAGTTAGCTACTCTCTTCGCCTTGGCTATTGCTCTGGAAAGAATGTGTTGTCAGGGTTTTTTTTTAAGTGTGTGGGCGCCTGGATTCCTCTGTGTTCACTGTGAACATGCAAGATTGGCCTATTAATGAATCAGAGGGAAATTATTAAGCTCCCTAAAAGACATCTGTTTTTTCCAGTGTTTGTCTGTAATGAACTTGATTGTTGAAATGGAATATGCCTGTGTTTCTTTACAGATTCTCAATTTCCAATTGACATCTCTCCTGTGAAGAAAGACCATGACTTCTTGGACAAAGACCTTGTGGAACCTCTATGTCGGTAAGGACTGTGGTGTGTTTGGTGTTTTCTGTGCGTCCTAAACAATTCCACAACGATAGCCAAATCTTTGTAGAACCTGGAAATCAGTGTCTAATCAAGAAGAAAACTAACTCTTTGAGAACAGTTTGTACTGGGGAAATATAATGAATGTAATTTACAAACTTTATTGAGTCTGTTGTTGCTTTAATCATGACATTATTTACTTCTGCCTTAGATGGAGACTGACATGAGAGAAACTACAACAGACTTAAGCTTAATAGATGCAATACACAACGACAGCAATCAAAAAGAAGAAATAAATGCACTTTTAGAACTTGCTCTCATTGCTTAGGACAATTTTTGATCTAATCATCGATTGCAGAATTTCATTCTCTACAACCATTATTGTCATCAATAATGAAAATAGCAATAAAAGAAAAAATAACTTTTGGGACCTGTCATTGTGCATTGCATCTATTAAGCTCTAATCTGTAGTTTCTGTCATGTCAATCTTCTTGTAATTCAGAAGTAAATAATGTCAAGATTAAAGCAACAACTAACTCAATAAAGTTTGCAAATTACACTCATTATGTTTTCCCAGAAATAAAGTGCAGAATGTTCTCAATGAGTTAGCTTTTTCACGTTTATACACTGAATTTGAATTCCCAAATTAAGATGAAAAGAGCCCTCCAGTGACTTTGGTTGCCTTGGAGACTGCCCCGTTAGGAAAGCATTGGGGGCAAAGAGGGGCGTACTCAAGAAGGTCTACTGTGACTCTAAACAACCCTTAAGCAACTCATCGAAATTCCAAACCTGTTTACTGTTGTGTGGGAAACAATGTCCGACATTCCCACCTCTCCCCCTGACTTCTCACTTTTCTACTGCCCCGGGAGGAGAACAACTCGGTAAACAATTCCAGCACGACATGCCCAGTAAGAGCACAGAGGAGTTTGTTAGTGGTGGATGTTTTCAAGCACCAGTGATGATGCTCAGTCTTTAAGCTTTCTTTGACACTTTGCTATGTACAATTTGCCAATGAAGACACATTACAAATCAAGCAGCATTTAATAAATAAATTGTCCGAAAGTCATCAAAGTATTATTATAACTTTAGTAATCTTTTGCCAAATGTAGAGTTCTCGTCTTACCAAAAATACAATGCTATTAGCAATACCAGTGAAATTCCTAATACAAATTTTACCATAATAAAAACTAACATGCCAGTAATGGCACTTCTTTAAAAAAGTTACATTTTAGAATAAATTTTAATGTAATCAATGAAAACAACGGTAAAACTGTAATGATGTCCTGACTTATTGTAACCAATATTGTCAGATTTTCTTTAGCAGATTGTTTAAACGTTATGTTGTCCATTGACTGGGGCTTGTTCTCTACGTTATGACTACGTTATGTTCTGTTTTATATCTGAAGTCTTTGCTGTTATGGCACACACACAGACCACTGAACAATATAAAGAGTCATAAAATGTCATGATTATTAAATAACAAACATCAGCTTGGTTTCCATGCATGTTTGTGGCACGCAATGTGCTGTTATATTTTCCATATGATTTGAGCATTAACAGCTTTTAATAAATCGTCTTCCAATGCTTTCAGATCAGGAAGGGATGCTTTTATTTCTTTTACTTTGTATTGGAAATATTGATATGTTCCAGTGTTTCTTCGAGACCTTTATTGTGAACAGTTGTAACTGAAACTATTGCTGATTCAAACAGATTTGTTCAAGGAGAACCTTGAGCCCACGACTTTGTCAAAAGCTCAGAAAGCTGCTTTACTTTCATCCCAAAATCATTATTCATATTTGACAGACCACGCAGGTGACTGACAGAGAAAGACCTATTTTCAGAAGGTTTTGGGAGCGGATTCAAAGAGAAGCAAGCGCTTATGGCGTTTGTTGGGTTTTGTGAATGTGAGGGGAAAAACAGGCCTCTCAGACCTGGAGGAGTGACTATGTGGCAGCTGGAATCAACAGCACATTAGTTGCTCGAGGGCCATTGAAAACCATGACAACTGCAGCTAGCAAGCTTTCGCCAATTAAAAGCAAGCGAGCACAAGAGAGAGTAGGACACTGGCCAATTATTGTGCTTAATTAGGTTTGCTGCTCACCAGAGCTGAGTGTTGGATGGCAGGGACATAGATCTTATAGCTTGATTATGTTAGAAATGGTCATGGAAGGCTGTGCTGTTATTGTATCCACATCCCCACCAAGCCATATGCTATGCAAAATAAAGCCAGTCGGAAGGAAAGGATTTTAAATTATTATCTATTTTCTTCCCTATTCAGGCGACTGAATACATTAAACAAGTGTGCCTCTATGAAACTTGACGTGAACCTTCCCAAGAAAAAAGTAAGTGATACATTATTTATATTTAACCTTATGGCAGTGTACATACATTGTTCTTGTGATTTAATTTTATAGTGGTTTCACTGCTATAATCAGGATGGTTATCATGCCTATAAATAAGCTATATAGTGACCAGTGCCAAATGCCACATGTACTATCTATATAAAACCCATACAACACTTTATTATCACAGTAAACTTGTTATATGAGAATGCCACTAGCATTGTCTTTGTGTGAATTGATATAACGGTTTTCTTTCTTAAAGCATACTACTGTATCTCTTTTTGTATCACCTAAAGATATTAAATAGAAACTGTGTTATATCACACTGGTTATGTAATCATTTAACAGTGGAAGGAATGTGCTCTTTGAAAACATGAAAAACCCATTTGAGTGAATCTACACTGTTACCTCTGGGGGTTCTGGATTGTGGGGAAGGAAAAAAGGAAAACAGAGACTGTGAAAAAAAAAAGGATTGGGATGGTATTCAAGTTCAGTGCTGAATTGCTAACGTAGTAAATGATTAAAAAGAGAGACATATTTACACATTTCCTTGATAACCTGCAGAGTGAAGATTCAGATGAAGATGACCTCTTTGCCATCAGTGACAAATGGACCTTTGAATGGAGCAGTCGCCGCTGGTCCAGGCTCCAAGACATCGATTGCCTGCTGAGGGGTGTGGAGAACAAGAACCCAGGGGAGAACTCTGCCCTGCGGACAACGACCAGCAGTGAGAGTGTTCTGACAGACTTGAGCGAGCCGGAGATCTCTTCCCTCCGCAGTGAGAGCAGCGGTGGCAGTGGGGGTGTTTGTGTGCATAGCCCGGAAGACTCGGACAGTTCGCACCGCACTTGCTCGGACTCTGCAGCCATGCCTGACCACACATCACTAGGTGTGACCCATCTTTCTTCAGAACTTTCGAGCTATGATTCGCTGCCTGTAAAGCATGGCAAGAGAGGACGGACACGAGCTAAGGAGTTCTTACGGCGCATGGAAGCTTTTCAGTTACGTGGAGCAATGGGTGGTGGAGGGAACAGGAGTCTTGCTATAAGTGCCCCAGTTCTCCAACAAGAACCACAGGCTGTGAAAACTCTCCACTGTGTGGACATCATCGATGGAGACATGCGTCTTGCAGATCCACCTTCCGGCATGGGGTTGCCCTCCCAGTCTAGCAGCGAAGGGAGCAGCAGCCAGTCCAGCGGGAGTGCCGTCAGTACGCCAAATATGAAGGAACGCAACTTTCATCGGGCTGATCACAAGCGCAGTGGGATGTACCTGGAGGACTTGGATGTGTTCTCCAGTTTCATCAATGGTAAGCGTGTGGCTGAGCAGAACCGACGCAATGAGTTCTACTCCTACGAGGATCTGGTGGTGCATATACCTAAAGATCACAAGCCTGGAACCTTTCCCAAAGCTCTGTCCATCGAGAGTCTCTCACCCTCAACGGCGATCTCCATCAACTGGCACTCGGCAAGAATGGACTCAGATGTTCGGCATCCACCTAGCTTCAAAAAACCTCAATCAGTCACACAGTGCTCCACCCGAGGCAGTCGGATCAGCATTTACGACAATGTACCCAGCTCGCACCTCTATGCCAGCACCGGTGACCTCATAGACTTGGAAAAGGAAGACCTTTTCCCACATTTGGATGATATTCTGCAGCATGTTAATGGACTGAAACAGATCGTGGACCACTGGTCCAAGAATGTATTGCCTAAAAGTGAAAACTTGGGGAAGGACCGAGTTGGTCTTGTTGGTCAAGGGCAAGGCAACCAGCAATCATCCAGTCAGATCACATTGGATTTTGAGGGACATTCAGTGCAGGAGGGTCAGGCAACCCCCGGTGATGTAGACAGGGATGGGGTGTCACTTAATGAATCAGAATTCACAGGAATGAGGGAAAGGAGAGACTCAGGGGTCGGGGCTTCACTTACCAGACCAAGACGGTAAGATTCTGATCTAACAATGCTATGCTATATGTGTTGCATTAAGTTTTGACAGGATTGGTTGACTGTTTAAAATAACATGAATGCATGTACACCAAAACCTTTATGTAGTAGTTTTAAATGCTATTTTTGGGTGGTTGTCACCTCAAAGTCAGCCATTCCTTTGCCCCAATCCCTAACATGGTTCCCTGCTCTTTGTTTAGCTTGCGATGGCCTAGTTTCCAGATTTCCAACCGCCTCAGCCATTCGGTCGCCTCTCTCCAGATCGCCAGCCAATCTGCGGCCCAGCTTAGCCTGCTACAGAAATTTTCCTTGCTCCGTCTCACTGCCATTATGGAGAAATACTCAATGTCCAACAAACATGGCTGGACCTGGTAAGAATCTTATGATCCTATGAGATCCTATGAGATTTATGCTTCTGTTTTGCTGCAGCTTATAGCTTCCTTCTCTAGCGGTCATTGTGATTAGCATAAGATAGCAGTAAATCTTAATTCATTCGCCCTCTACTGGTCACTGATCATTAATGCACCCTGCTATTGATAAAACTTTGATGAAAACTTCAGTTCATTCAGAGTATTATTGTTTATTGTTTGTTTTACTTTTATTACATGTTGGCCTGTCGATGACTGTCCCAAAACATAAAATATAAAAGATGCCCCAGGGAAGTAGACGCTTACATGGTATAAAAGCCCCATACACATATATTTTTTGTATCTCTCAGGTCTGTGCCAAAGTTTATGAAGAGGATCAAGGTTCCAGACTATAAGGATAAGAATGTGTTCGGGGTTCCACTGATTGTGCATGTGCAACGCTTTGGTCAACCTTTACCTCTCAGTGTCCAGCAGGCTTTGCGCTACCTCAGGAGCCAATGCCTTGATCAGGTTAGTCAGGGTCATCAAATCAACAGTAAAACTGTATAAAAATCTGATGGCAATCTGAAAACAGTATCATAATAAAGAAAAGTATTTTGGAATGGAATTTTGGATGACTATTTTTGTAGTCATCCTTGACTGATTATCTTTTGTTTACATTTTTTAAATGGCTAAATAATTATTTTTAAATGCGAATGTACATAATCATGTATGTGAACATTATATTATATTGACTTATAAGTTAGCTTAAGTTTTTTTTTTCAGTTCTAATGTACAATTTCTTGTTTTCAACATCCTAAAAAATTATAGAAAATTCACTATTTAAAATGGTCTTTTCTAGGTGGGTCTTTTTCGTAAGTCAGGAGTGAAGTCTCGTATCCAAGCTCTCAGACAGATGAATGAGAATTCTCCCGATGATGTCAGCTATGAAGACCAGTCTGCGTATGATGTGGCCGACATGGTCAAACAGTTCTTCAGGGATCTGCCTGAGCCACTTCTGACCAGCAAACTGGGTGAAACCTTCCTCCACATTTATCAATGTAAGAAAAACTTCCCAACTCTAACCCCTCTCTTACGTAATTCTCATGCATTTAGGAAGAGAAAAACAGATTTCCTTTTGTCACCCGATCCCTGTTTCCTCTTTAGATGTGCCCAAAGAGCAGCGCTTGCAGGCTGTGCAGGCGGCTATTATGCTGATGTCAGATGAAAACAGAGAGGTACTGCAAACACTGCTCTGCTTCCTGAGTGATGTCACATCCTCAGTGCAAGAGAATCAAATGACGCCCATGAACATTGCAGTGTGTCTGGCACCTTCGCTTTTTCATCTCAACATCCTGAAGAAGGACAATCTTACACCAAGGTAGATAACATATCTACTATTAATCTATTGTCATATATAACGTATAAATGTCATCATTATATATCCAAACAAATGAAACTTTTCAAATAATGAATATGGAATAACGTATTACTTGACTTGAATTTATTATTTTAATAATATTACATTGTATTGTTTAAAGTAAAATGATTTAACTTTTTATAAAGTGTCTTAAGTTATTGAAATTTATTTTAATGAAAAGTTTATTGTCATCTTAATTAAATCAATTTCTGCTCTGTCTACAGAGCTATGCAGATGCAGAAAAAGTATGCTACAGGGAGGCCAGACCAAAAGGACCTGAATGAAAACCTGGCTGCCACTCAGGGCCTGGTTCACATGATCACAGAGTGTAACCGCTTATTTGAGGTGAGACACACACGCATCTAAACTTTACTTACAATGCACTCGCATTTTTTCTTTTTGTCCCTAATTGTTTTATTTTGCTTCAGATTCCACATGGAATGGTGACACAATCACGAAACTCCTATGTGGAGGCCGAGCTTCAGGCTCCCACCATTGAGGAGCTCTGCAAGCGGCAACATCAAGAGGAAGAGGCGGAAGATGAAGGCTCTTGGCCTGCATTCATGGAGGCCAGGCTGCAGGGTCTCCTCAAAGAAACACGGGAAAAGGCCAAAGGCTGGGTGTCCTGTCAGAGCACCAGCGACACAGAGCTGTCCTATAAGAAGGTATGACTGGAAAATTCATTTAATATTAAAGGTATGACTGGAAAATTCAGATAATATTACAAACAAATACTAAGTGAGGTTCTTTGGTTTAACTCCAGGTGGGTGATGGGAACCCTCTGCGGCGTTGGAGGGTCTCAGTGGAGGTGGAAGCCCCTCCGTCTGTGGTACTAAACCGTGTTCTTCGGGAACGCCATCTGTGGGACGTGGATCTGATGAATTGGAAAGTGTGTGAGGTCCTGGACAGGAAAACGGAAGTGTTCCAGTATGTCCTCAACTGTATGGCTCCTCATCCCAGCAGAGACTTTGTAGTGCTCAGGTGGGTCTGTCTGTTCACTGAGGGAATGACGTCGTCCTTTCTTTATTAAAAAAAAAATGATATACAGATTTATGGAATACTGACTAAACCAGTGAGATAGAAGGGTTCCCACAGTCATGTAAAATGTGGGAATTCTGGTGAATTGAGGTAGTTTCAGACCTGGGAAAGCCATGTAAATTAGTAAACAATATATATATATATATATACACACATACATATATATATATATATATATATATATATATATATATATATATATATATATATATATATATATATATATATATATATATATATATATATATATATATATATATATATATATATATATATATATATACACACACACACACACATACGTACATACATATATATATATATATATATATATATATATATTACATTTTTGTAATATGTGTAGAAAATACTAGTAACGTTATGTTCTATCATTTCATATAGCTCACAGAAATGTCCTTACATAGCAAAAATAGATTACTGGAAACTTATAGAAAATGAATTGGTCTAAAAAAAGTGTTAAACCTAAAAAAATTTTTTTTCAATAAATCAGTAATAGGATTGGTGGATAGATTTACAACATAGATAAAAGATGACAGCGATTTTTTTTATAAAGTTCCACTGATGTTTGTGTTCAGGTCGTGGAGGACGGATCTGCCGCGGGGGACGTGTTCTCTGGTCTCCCTGTCTATTGAGCATGAGGACTGTCCGCCTGTAGGGGGCATCAGAGCTATAGTTATGGAATCCAATTACTTGCTGGAGCCCTGTGGCTCTGGCAAGTCCAGACTCACCCACATCTGCAGAGTGGACCTGAAGTGAGTAAATATATCTGACCGACTCTCTCATACACACAAATATAATTCTATGACTGTAACCACATTGTTCATAGAAATCCATACATGTCATGTCCTGTACTCTTTTTTTTTTTCAGAGGGAGAACTCCGGACTGGTATAACAAAGCATTCGGACACCTTTGTGCCGATGAAGCTGCTCGTATTCGCAATTCCTTCCAGCCAATCCAAACAGAGGGTCCAGAAACTAAAATTTGAGCCCTGTACTCATTATGGAAATAGAAATCTCATTTCTGTGACTTTATAAACCCTGAGAAATGTCTGCCCTTTTGCACAATGGGCAGAGTTGCCTGGTCTGGGTAATAAACCTAAATGGGAATGTTCGTCAACTTACCAATGTACCTTTAGCTTGTCCATTTTTAATATTATCTTATTGTAACTATTGTTATTTGTATTGTAATTAATTATTTTATTATTTTATATGATCTTATACCATGTATAGGACACCTAAGCTCTTAAGTGCTTCTGGGAAGCATATATTTTATTTAATCAAAAAATAAATCTATATTTGCACATGCATGCACTGCATGTCCATGTATGTGTTTGTTTGTATCTGTGTATGTCTACACACAGATCTTGTAAAGACTATATATATATATATATATATATATATATGTATATATATTTAAATTCTCATGTAGTACAAACATTATGTATACATGTGTCTGATATCTCCTTTTGCACAGATATCAGTTTAATTCATATGGTACAAAGTGTTACTCTGTTTGTCCATGTATGGGTGTGATATTGTGGAATTTTTACTTGCTTGTTTTAAAGGATTGACAAAATGACTTGGGTTTGATATTCTCAGACCTGCTTTTATAGTACAGGATTACATTAATGACAAAGAGATAATGATTTTTCATTAAACTATGTAAATGAATTCATATTAATTTGTTTACTGTCTATTTGATGCTTAATTTCTTACATAATTACCGATACTGACAGTTTTTCATAACAACAATAATACAATAACTATAATCAAAATCATACACTACCTGGTCAAAAGTTTGGAGTCAGTAAGATTTATTATTATTATAAATATTTTTATTATTTTAAAGAAATTAAAATAAAATGTTCGTTTGAGCTTTCTATTAATCAATCACAAAGAAATTGTTTCAACAAAAATTATTTAGCAGCACAAACAATTTTAACCAATAATAATAAGACAAGTTTCTTGAGCACCAGGCACATCAGAATGATTTCTGAAGGATCACTTGACACTTAAATCATACTAACACAACTGCAATAAATTGTAATTTTTATATTATTGTAATATTACACATTATTACTGATTTTTCTGACCCAATAAATGCAATTTTTAAGAGCATAACATACATTTTTCAAAAGCATAAAAAAATGTTATTGACCCAAAAATGTAAATTGTAGTGTAATACAATGACAATAAAATAAGAGTGATTTTTTTTCTCCCCACCAGCATTTGCTTAACACAAACCTGCAGTTCTGAAACTGGTGAAGCACTTTATCCACTAGATGTCAGTGTTTATCTATGACAAAGCTTTTTCCTTCCTCTCAATGACTGCCAGATTGACTGGTAAATATAAAAAAGCTTCAAATGCTGCTCGGTTTCTAGAGATAGCTTTACTTTGCTTTGATTTTTAAACGCAGAATTTGTTTTGATGTTAAAATTGGTGACAACAAAGCCACAAACAAACAGAAATATCTAAATTTTTAATGCATGTTTAAATAATAATGAAGTGCACTGATTACAAATGAAAATTTTTTTTTTTGCTGTAAACTAATGCTCATGGATTTCTAAACATCTGACAGCATTACAGACGGACACAGTGAGTAGTCTACGAGATATAAGAAAGTAAATTTTATCATTTCATTTGGAAATCAAGGTCTGGATTCTGGAGGAAGATTGGAGGAATCCAGAATCCACTGTGAAGTTTCTGAAGTCAGTGATGATTTGGGTGCCGTGTCATCTGCTGGTGTTGCTCCATTGTGTTTTACTAAAGTCAAGAAGTCCAAAGTCAATGCAGCCATCTACCAGGAGATTTTGGAGGACTTTATGCTTCCATTTGCTGTCAAGTTTTATGAAGATGCTGATTTCATTTTGCAGCAGGACTTTAGCACCTGCCCACAGTGCCAAAATCACTTCCAAGTGGTTTGCTGACCGTGATATTGCTGTGCTTGCTTGGCCAGCTAACATGCCTGACCTTAACCTCACAGAGAATCTATGGGGTAATGTGAAGAGGAAAAAATAACATCTGACAAACAATACAGAGGAGCTGAAGGCTGCTATCAAAGCAACCTGGGCTTCAAAATGTCTCAGCAGTGCCACAGGCCGATCGCCTCCACGCCATGCCGCATTGAAGCAGTAATTTGTGCAAAAGGAGCCCCAACCAAGTATTGAGTGCATAATAAAACCTGCTTTGGAGATCTTGAACATTTCTGTTTTCTAAATTTTTTTTTTTTTTTTTTTTTTTTGATCTTTGAGAAAATATTCACATTTTTTTGAGATACTGAATTTGTAAATTTCCTGAGCTGTAAGTCATAACCGTCAGAATAAAAAAAGTTAAATACAAAAATCTTGAAATATTTCAGTTTCTGAGCAATGAATCTAGAATATAAGAAAGTTTGCTTTTTTGAATTAAATGACACAAAATAAAGAACTTTTCCATGATATTCTACATTTTTTTAGATGCATCTGTAGAGGGCGTTTTCCCAGCAGGAGAAACATTTGATCGGTTCCCAGATGAGTAATGCAAACCCACATACGACATCACTGAACAACATAAATTAGAAAGGGAAGCGAGAGCTCAAGTACAGTGTGTGGAGCACCTGCAGACCTGTACTAGTATATACAGTGAATCTGCCACATGCGTTTGGACTCTTACTGCACAGCCGGTAGATATTAAATGACTATCGGAGATTTGTTTCCCCTTAAAGTGGCCGTAGATATCTCATCGAACTTGATTTGACTAAATCACCTCCTTTTCTTGATGATACAGTGCTGTTTTTAAATACCGCGGCTGATAGGATATGGCGAGCGTTCAGACGGTGGCCACGCCGGGCGACAGAGCACCTCCTCCCGGCCACAGGCAGCACGGAGCCGCCGCTGCTGCGGGCTCCGGTACCGGTGACATGATGATGTCTTGCTCCGGATCGGTGGTGCTGCCTGCCGGGGTGATAAACCCCTCGGTCCCGATTCGGAATATCAAGACGAAATTCGCAGTTCTCACCAGTCTCATCCAAGTCGGCGAGGTCAGCAATAGAGATATAGTGGAAACAGTGTTGAATCTGGTAAGTAGCACTTCTTCTTTGTGGCTGGGTTTCAAAACTCACTGCTAGACAGCATTTTTGAGGCGCTTTGAATGATCCAGTGGATTCCAGAGAGGCAGTTCTGTTGGTTTTGATGAACACTGCATGAACGAACCCCATGAATGAATGATGTTGTTGTGATATTATATCACAGATTGTGAATATTAGGATGGGGCTCTTATGTGCTCATTATAGTCATGTGTCTGTCATGCTTATTAACAGCAACCAAACAGGTGTCCTTGTGTAGTTGATATGCAACCTGTAAAACAGTCCTACACTGTAAAAAAATGTATAAACTCCTTAGAAACATGTCAAACTGTCTAAACATGTTAGACTTTTTGTTAAAAACAATTTAATAGTGGTGAAAAAAAGTTTGCTTATCTAGATAAACCGCACAATTATTTATGTGTTTATTTTTTTCTTGTGTAGCTATTTGAATCTTAATAATCAAAATGATAAAGTTTATTGTGTAAAAAAATATATATGTCTAACTTTGTAAACAAAATATTTGTGGGTAAGATTTAAATGAGTAATTTATCCCACTTTATTCAAAATGACAAAATTTAGAGGAGCATCCAGGCCTAAAAATGCCCTTCTTTCTCTCACTTCTTTATTAGTACACATGCCAATCCAGAATATCACTTTTTTAGTTCTCAGTGTTAAAGTCATAAGCAACATTATTTCCATTTAAAAATGATATATGCTATGTATGGAGTATCTGGGAAGTAAATAGGCTTATATCACAGCATACAATGTTAGTCTGAAAGCACTATGCAATTAAGATGCAGTGGAAATGAAACTTTGTCCTTGTGTGTCAGTGCTCAAGTGTCAAGTGTTTTGTAACATTTTTCTTATGTTGCACACTGAATCAAATTTTTTTGATTATGCTTAGTCTTTGACTGTAAAACAGGCAGACTCTTGTTTAGCTAATGCACTTTAGTCTTACGTTAATAGTGTATTTGCTGAGTATGTGTTAAAATATGCTTTCGTGGAACACACATGTCCCGAACCAGGGTGTTTGGTCAAACATTACTTATTCTTTAACTCTGGTATTGCAGAATGTTTTGCACTTCTAAATAACCTGAGTAATGAGATGTCAGACAAACAGCACTGACCTAATCGTATTATGAAATTTAGCCTCCCAGGTGGGATTTTCCAGTCAACTTGATTGATTTGACAAATACAGATGCTCTTTGTTTGATGTTCTGACCTTAGGAATATGAATTAAGCAACTAGAGGCTCATCCAGCAATGAAAAACTCAGCATCAGGTGGTTATTTTGTGTCTGTTGTTTGTCTCACACAACAGCAGTGCACAGTGAGTCAAGGAGGCGATGCTGACAGCATTTAGACAACAAGTCTGTTCCTGAGCTCACAGGTGCTGCTGTTTATGCCACGCCAGGGTGCATTTCTGCTTTGACAGCCACCATTTGTTAAGGGTTCTTCAGCCAGCATGTGCAACATGTATTTTCATAAACAGGGTTCATCAGTCAGTTAGCTGTTTTAGCGACAGAGAGAGTACCTTTTTTGTGTTTTACCATGTTGCATGTTGGGTTGTTGCAAGAACAAAATGTCAGAGGTCAATACCAAAATAAATCCTTGACAATTTCATTATTCTTGAAACCACTGCAAAAATTTATATCTAGGCTTTTATGTTTTTATGCATTAATAAAAATACAAAATGGAATATACCAAAACATTTCTTATACAAAATATGTGATACAGACAGATCATTTTGTCCATTAAATTGACGCCCCCTGAAAGAGAAATAAACTCAGTGAGAAAGTCAGAATTGTGAGATGTTTGCAAGAGATGAACATGGAATTGCTAGAAATCAAGTCGAAACTGTGAGATCTTAACTTAAAATGGCAAGATGTAAACTTGCTATTCTGAGAAAATAGTCCGAATTGCTAGATGAAAACTCACAATTGTGAGATTTTAACTCCGAATTGCTAGAAATAATGTCAGGACTGTGTTGTAAACTCCCAATTCTGAGAAGAAAAGTCATAAGTGTGAGATGTTTACTCAAAATCGCAAGACATAAACATGGAATTGCTAGAAATCAAGTTTTTTGTTAAATGATGATTCTGAGAGAATTTTCAGACTTGTAAGATGCTAACTCAAAATTGCAAGAAACAAACCTGGAGAAAAGATTTTTCAGAGAAAAATGGCAGCAAATTGCAAGATGAAAAATCTAATTTCGATTGATTTTATCTCAGAATAGCTAGAAATGAACTAGAGAATTAAAGTTGTGGGATAAAGAGTAGCAATAACATTTTAATTTTAAGGTTAAGAAACATGAAACATTTTCTGCAAAGCACTCTAAGACTTGCTACCAAGTCTTTTTTTACTGTAGTGTCAATTTGATGCCAGAAATATCACCTGAGCAATCCAGGGGCCCAGCTTGTGGCAAATATCTGAACTTTGATATTGCATTCTCATTGTTCCTGCGTCAGAGATTAATTACGGGCCATTCTGTCCCAGCCGGGAGCAATGACATTAGACCTGGCAGACGAGACATGTTGCAGCCCTCGGCATGTCAGGGCAAAGACATCGTCCTGTTACTCTGAGGGACTTTCGATACAATGTCGACGTCTCTTGAGTAACTGTGAAGTGAGAAGAACAGCACACAAGGCAAATCTCACCTTTCACAACTCATTCACAACTCGAAATGTGACTGTCAAAGCAGGCGTTTTTGAAAAGTACACATAAGTCCAATTTTGTACCATGATTCATAGTTGCAATCGTCCTATCATTATGTTAACACTGGTGTTCTTGTCAGCGTCTCAGAAACACAGTATATGAGAAGAACAGCAGTGTGGTTGCTTTGATGCCTCGATTAAGAATTGATCGCTGGAGTCTCTAGTGTGCAATGACTCAGAGATGTGTAATGGAATTGATCCCGCTAGATTTACTTTGGTCGTTTTGACCTATAGACAACACACTCACTCGACTTTATTGTCTCATTAAATCTGATCCAAAAGAATCAAACAGTGGGAAGTTACACCTTGTTTTTTCACACTGAACAGTACATTCAGCCCACTTTAAATCTTGTGTACCCGATTTTTAGAGAGACTCTGACAAAACAACTCTGTCACTCCGGAAGAGCGATGTGTCACGGAGAACCCTGTGTTGGACAGGATGATGTGTTTGAGCAGGAACAGGAATAGGGCCATCATTCTGCCAGGTGAGACACCTAGGAAGAGCTTGCAAGCCGGACTCAATCTAACAGGACTAGGCATCCGATGTGAGATTCAAACCCAATATCAGTTCCACCCCCCTTTTTTTCTGTCCAAGGATGGTGCTATTTTTTTACACTTGAGCTGTTCGAGTTAAAACTCAGACCTGTGTGTGGTGAAACCGAGAGCATGAACAATTTAGAAGCTCTGTCAAGGATTTGAACAAACTGCACAAGAGACTTTTTTTCAAAGCTGGATCTAAAATGCTTTTTGTATAATTCTGCAAACCAAGCCACTAGGATTCTATAATTTAATTAAATAAAAAATTCTATCTGATCTTCTCCTTTGAGTGTAGTTTTCAAAATATGGTTGAGCAATAACATTTTAAATCATAAATCCTCATATTTAAAGAAAAAAAAAAATCAAAGTTTGTAGGGACTCTTAAGTTTATGCACAACATGGTTTTATGTAATATATTTTTAGTAATTTTAGTTTTGCAATTCCATTTTAAATAGGAACATGGGGTTATTAAATGCATTGTGTCCAGTGTAACCTTTGTTTTTTGTAAGGAAAATATATCTTGAAAAAGAGTTGTACAATAAATGGAGCAGAAAAACAAATGAGTACAGAGCATTGTCTACTTCCAGGAGGTATTGTTTGTCTCTTTAGAGATGGATGCTATATTCAGTTTCTTTGATGTGTAAATTATATTTCTCCTTTATATTGAATTGGTTGTTCCTGTGTATTCATCAAAAGCATTCTAAACAATTTTCCACATCTCCTAGAGCAAGTCAGAAATGCTTGCATTGCTTCTTAAATTTGCTACTAAATTTAAATATAATATTATGTTGATGAAGGCTCATGGATGGAAATGGATGTTTTTTGTATTTTGAAGCATCCAGATTACATTATGTAATCCCCTGCTCTGTGTGTCCATAGTACATAGTCTTGCCTTGAAAGGTTATTTGAATAAAATTCTCAGAAACAGTTTGAAGTGAAAGCTCATGAAATCTTCAAATGAACTTGGGATTTGGCCAATACAATCGCTCTGAAGTTTCAATAGTTAAAGTGAACAGGGAACATAGGGAATGTGTTCATTGGAGATAAAGGGATAGTTCAGCCAAAAATATAAATTATCATTATTTACTCATCCTCATGTCATTCCAAACCCACATGCTGTTCTTTTTTATTTGTGAAACAAAAAAGCAGTCTTCACACAGCATTCTTTCATTCAACAACAATTTATTGTACTTTTTTACTTTCAAATCATTCATAAGAGTGAATGATTTCACTCAATATGCAGGTCTCAAATAAAAAATGGCTCAATAGCACAGGCGTGGTGACAAGAAATTTAGAATTTTAGTCTTTTCATCCCACAAAGTTGTTGTGTGGTTTCAGATGATTTGAAATATACAGTATGTATACAGGTGCTGGTCATATAATTAGAATATCATCAAAAAGTTAATTTATTTTAATAATTCCATTAAAAAATTGAAACTTGTAATATTGATTCATAACACAGACTGATACATTGTAAATGTTTATTTCTTTTAATTTTAATAATTATAACTGACAACTAAGGAAAATCCCAAATTCAGAATCTCGAACATTTGAATATTGTGAAAAGGTTCAATATTGAAGACACCTGGTGCCACACTCAGCTAATTAACTCAAGCCACCTGCAAAGCCTTTAAATGGTCTCTCAGTCTAGTTCTGTAGGCTACACAATCATGGGAAAGACTGCTGACTTGACAGTTGTCCAAAAGACCATCATTGACACCTTGCAGAAGGAGGGCAAGACATAAAAGGTCAGTGCAAAAGAGACTGGCTGTTCACAGAGCTCTGTGTCCAAGCACATTAATCGAGAAGTGAAGAGAAGTAAAAGATGTGGGCGAAAAGTGTACAAGCAATAGGGATAACCACACCCTGGAGAGGTTTGTGAAACAAAACCCATCCAAAAATGTGGGGGAGATTCACAAAGAGTGGACTGCAGCTGGAGTCAGTGCTTCAAGAACCACTGCGCACAGACATATGCAAGACATGGGTTTCAGCTGTCACATTCCTTGTGTCAAGCCACTCTTGAACAACAGACAGCGTCAGAAGCATCTTGCTTCAAAAAGGACTGGACTGCTGTTGAGTGGTCCAAAGTTATGTTCTTTGATGAAAGTAAATTTTAAATTACCTTTGGAAATCCGGGTTGCAGAGTCTGGAGGAAGAAAGGAGAGTCCCACAATCCACGATGCTTGAGGTCCAGTGTAAAGTTTCCACAGTCAGTGATGGTTTGTGGTGCCATGTCATCTGCTGGTGTTGGTCCAATGTGATTTCTGAGGTCCATGATCAATGCAGCCATATACCAGGAAGTTTTAGAGCACTTCGTGCTTCATGCTGCTGACCAACTTTATGGAGATGCAGATTTCATTTTCCAACAGGACTTGGCAACTGCACACAGTTCCAAAGCTTCCAGTACCTGGTTTAAGGACCATGGTATCCCTGTTCTTAATTGGCCAGCAAACTCGCCTGACCTTAATCCCATAGAAAATCTATGGGGTATTGTGAAGAGGAAGATGAGATATGCCAGACCCAACAATGCAGAAGAGCTGAAGGCCACTATAAGAGCAACCTGGACTCTCATAACACCTGAGCAGTGCCACAGACTGATCGACTCCATGCCACGCCGCATGGCTGCATTAATTCAGATGAAAGGAGCCCCAACTAAGTATTGAGTGCTGTACATGCTCATACTTTTCATGTTCATCTTTTTCAGTTGGCCAAGATTTCTAAAAACCCTTTATTTGTATTGGTCTTAAGTAATATTAAAATTTTCTGAGATACTGAATTTTGGATTTTCCTTTGTTGTCAGTTATAATCATCAAAATTAAAAGAAATAAACATTTGAAATATATCAGTCTGTGTTTAATGAATTAATATAATATTGGCTGGAATTAGTGAAATAAATCAACGCTCCAAACCTGTATGTCTGTATGATTCTGTGGAATGCAAAAGAAGATATTTTAAAGAGTGTCAGTAACCAAACAATTCCGGTGACCAGTGACTTCTACTGTGAACAGCACAGACATTTCTCAGAAAATCTTCTGTCATGTTCCACAGAAATGTGAAAGTCATACATGTTTGGACGGACATTAAGTTGAGCAAATGATGACAGAATTTTCATTTTTGGGTGACCAATGCCTTTAAAAATTATTGTGCAACTTTATTGATAAGACTTTTTTTCATAATAATAATGATCTTGAAGGTTAATGTTACGACTTCTAATTCCCTTCAAAATCTGATTCCTATACAAAGCTTTTGAGAGGCCTAATCGACAACAAATATCTGTATTTCCACCGAAGCGAACACGGGAACCATCAGTTTTCAGATCTTCCATGTTCACAATCGTGTGCTTGACAAAGTGCCTTATCTGGGCTAATTAAGAACAAGTCGTTGTTAATCTCCCTCTGCCGCAAAGTCTTAAATGAAAGCAGTTATAAAGGTAAAGTGGAAATGTTTCACCCTGTAGGTGGCTTTTATTACTTGAAAATGGTTAAATAAGGATAATGTGAACAGAAAGCCTTTTTGCTGTAATTGTGCTGTGCTGTGATATCCATCAGGATTTACTTTAATTAAGAGTCGTGTGTTAGTAGAATACAAATAAATGGCATAAAAATAATGCAGACTGGGTAGATGAACTACAGAATGTTTTTCATTTGTCATATAGACTTCAGAGATGACATCCAACTTGACCTTGCTATTGTGGAAACATCTTTCATTTTTTTTATATAAAAAAAAAAGCCATATATGAGCACTTTCAGCGTTGGGTTAAAGTTTGCAGACTTTGTTTTACGCTATAAGAAAATATTTTTTTGAAACTGTAAACAAAATGTAACGAGTATGTTTTACAGGAAAATGCCAGTTCACTACTTGAAAAAAAAAATCATGTTTCATTCAATGAGTTATTTGCCATTTCTTTGTAATTATTTGTAAAATATTGGTTTAGTGTAGTGTAAACCATTAATAGTAAGTATTGCACTTTGTGTAACTCACAGTGTATGTGATATACACACAGATATTATCTTCAATTTTGCTGCTAAAGGTATAAACACATTAGTAAAATCTCAGCAATATTTTGCTGCCTAAAAGAATCATGAGGCACAAGTCACACAGAGGTCACGTTCAAACCAAAAAGCTTTCTTTTGGTCAGCATGGCGATTTGCTGTGCATAAAACCTATGCCCTCACAACAAATTCTTATTGAAATTATAGAAATTATGCCCAGCAACACTAAATGTGATCATGTCTTGCAATTTTCACCCACACTGTAAAAAATGTTTTTCTTTTTTGGAAATTCTAAATAAAACAAAGGATTACTTTTTTCACAGAAAATTCTATTTCAGACTTTCTACTTTAAAAAGAAATTATGTTTATTAATGTTTTAGTTGTGATTCATTAATAGCAATTTTTGAGTGAAAACAGTTTTTTCCCCCTCCCTTTACTATTGCTTAAATCACTCATAAGTATTAAACTTTACCACATAACCATTTGTGTTATGTACACAAATTATAACTTACATTTTGAAGCTTAAGGTGGGGTCACATTAGTCAAATCTTTCAAACTAAGCAGCTTTTTGTTGGTCAATGTGGCAAATCTGCATATGAAAATATTTTGACCATGAAAATTCGCCAAATTTTAAATATGACTACATCTTAATACTATAACCAGACATGCAATTCTCACAGTGTAACACTTTTTTTTGTTAGTTATTGGAGTACAAGAATTTCTTTTTTTTTTATACTTCAGAATTTGATATTTCATTCAATTAATTACTTTATTTGTAATTATTTGTGATTTTTTTTTTTTTTTGTAGACAAAGTGTGGACACCATAATGCCACGGAGACCTAAAGGGTTTATATATATATATATATATATATATATATATATATATATGGGCGAGAAAGCAAACAAGAAGTGCTAGCAACTGCCTAGAACACCTTAGCAACTGCTTAGTAATTCCCATTCAGACTTATTTCTGCCGTTGTGTGTTTGTTCCTCACTCACTCAACTTTTTCTCTCTGTTCTGCTAGTTCTTGATATTGCTACCTGCAGTACTGAGAGTGTGTTGACCTGCATTTGCTCGGACTCTTCACGCTGTCTCAGATGATATATAGGTTTTAAAACCTGAATTCATAAGCAGGCTGTGTGGAATTGGCCAGAGCAGCTAATTTTTTAGAGGTATGCTTACTGTCAGAACACTGGAAAGGTTTGTTCGTATCGCCCCACTGCGCTGTACATTTGCATGGATTAGCAGCTCCCCTGGCTGCAAATAAAGACTGGATACCTGGGGTAGGAATAAAAACCTCTGTCAAAACATTCACCTGACATTCATAAGATTTAAAGAGCTGTTTATCTGACTGTGCTAATAGCGTATGAATGCACATTTATTTGCTTTTCAGTATTCAACTTGTCAATTGCTAGTAAATCATTAATGTCACAGTTAATGATAAACAATTTTTTTTTTCAGTTTTTACTTGCTAATTACATTGGCATAATGTTAGATGATATTAAAGGTAAAGTGTACAGTATATTGTCAGTATAATATTTAGAGGCTACAAGTAAGCCATTCAGATTCAAGATTCAAGATTTTTATTCGTCACATACAAAATTATATATAGCATATATAACCAGCAGTGAAATGTGATAAAGTCAACACGCACGCACACACACACACACACACACACACACACACACACACACACACACACACACACACACACACACACACACACACACAAATAGTTTGTATATCCTGACCAGTCTGACACAGCAACACAGACTCAACCAATGATGTGAGTCTGGAGGCGGGACTTATCTGTCTTTCTGACCAGTAACAGTGTATAGTGTTCAGAAAACCTATTTGAAAATCAAATTTAAATAAATTGTTTGCAATTTCATATTTTAAACATAGATATAAATTAATACTTTAGTTCAGCAAGGACTCATAATATTGATCAAAAATGACAGTACACATTTATAAAGGTTTACAATTATATACAATTATTTTAAATAAAAATTATTAGAATACATTATTATTTAAAATATTTATTATTTAAAATACATTCTCTTTTGAACTTCAGTTTATCAAATAATTTAGAAAAAGTGAGTCACAGCTTCCACAAAAATATTAAGCAGCATAACTCTTTTTAACATTTTTAAAACTAATAAATGTTTTTTAAGCACCAAATCAATATATTAGAATGATTTCTGAAGGATCATGTGTAATTATGCTGAAAATTCAGCTTTACCATCACAGAAATAAATTACATCTTAAAACATATACAAATAGAAACTGTTATTTTAAATTGTAATACTATTTCAAATAATATTTTTGGATCAAGTAAATGCAGCCTTAAAAAAATAAATAAATTATTCCTTGTGTTGGGAATTATTTTATCCTTGAACAGAAAAGAGCACAGTAATGACTGTAAAATTCCCTGTAAAAGGGAATGTTCTGATCATTCCATTAACTATTAGCTATAACCCTAGAGCTGAAGTGTTTACATTTACCTGAACTAGTCATGTGTTGTCTTCCATCAACATAATTAATAGGTTAATTTAAAACTAAACTTTTGGTTAGATCCAATGTAACAAGCTCACCTTTTAACACTTCTCCGAAGCTATATTCCAAACAATTCAAGTCATGGACAACAGCAGATAGCAGACCATGCAAATGTGACCTCATGGTCAGTTGATTCACAAGACTACAGAAGCAGTCAAGGCAATAATGGCTATCCAGGGGTTTGGAAGTGAAACTGCTGTTCGGCTAAATTAAATCTGCTGATTTCATGGTGAAATACGATAGTTAAAGTGAGAGTTGTAGATTCCATGCATATCTAGTGAGCCCTGTTAACGTCAGTCTAACTGTGTAACTGTGTCCAAAGCATTAGTCACAGTCTTCTGGCATTGTGTGTAGAGTTCTAGAATGATACAAACAGGACTGTTGCTTCAGCAAATACATATTGACCTTTAGAAACCAGAAAAAATACACCGCTAATCCACAAATTATATTTTTGATTACAACACATACATGAAGCTTATCATGAGTAAGCCAGATTCAAACTTCATCTGTTGCACCTTTGCTTGAGTAACAATGCATTGCTATCTTGACTGACTGGGCTTATTTTTTTAAGGGACATTATACAGTAGCAGCATCTGCTCTGTTTTTAACATTGCACACGACGTGTTCGGTGTAATGCATTACTGAAGTCTTTTGTGACACATAATAAAAGAAAATGGCAATAAAAGTGATTCATGCAGTGATAGCTGCAGTGCATTTAAAATAAAACTGGGGGAAGGGAAGGGTATTTCAGAAATAGAAAAACTGGAAAGGTAATTATTAGTAATTATTGTTGACATCTATAATTGTTCATTATATTCAATGATCTCACTCTCCAGTGAATGTGGCGTTTCATTCTCTGCTTTTTTTTTTAGCCATGACATCAGTAGTTACATTTGGGTGGAAATGATAAAAATTCAGTAAGCACCTCATACAGTATGACACTCACCAATTCTAAATAATGCCTGTATGTTCTCATGCAGGGTTTGAAACGAACTGGTTCATATAGTGCACACGTCCTCCTGGGAAGTTTTTATTTATGAGTTTAATTAAGTCGTAAGTATGAGATCAGGTGCATTGCTTGGTAGGAGCAAGATGCCGATTTACTTAATAATAAAAAATTTTTTATTAAAATGCAGCAATTTTTACTATACCTGTACTTCCACGAAATTATAAATAAATACCGTGCATCCAATGTTTTATTCAGTTTATGGTGCTGTAAATTGAATCGTTATAGAGTAATTTTACAATACTATTGTACATTATATATGCAGCTAGTATTTTGTAAATTAAATAATCATAACAAAAAAATGATCCTAAACTGCAGATAATATGTAAAATTTCTCACTGAAACTCAGAGCTCAAAGAAAATCCAGATTCCAATTCACAATCTCTCTCTCTCTCTCATTGGTATTATTTTAAGTGGTGAAATGTCCTTCATAAATTTTAGGTCGTCATTAAACTAAATTTCAATACTGAGAAGATATTTATGGTGTGGGACTGAAGCTTAAAGTGAAGTTAATGTTCCGTGTCTTCCGCTTTCCTCCCCACCGACAGCATCTCTGATCTCACAGAACAGCACTGAGCAGCGGAGAGCAAGAGCTCGCGTAAAGCCACAGACCTCTGGGAGAACCCCAGGCATGTGTGTGCCTATCTCTCTTTCATGCCTCGTCCGTGCCCTCCGCAACACAGAGGATTTAGTGTTGGTGAAAAGCTGACATTTTCGGAACAATCAGGGATCATTGCATTGCATCAGTCCTCTGTTTCTCCTCAGCCCGGTTGACAGATAGGGCCATTGCGGAAGGGCCAAATAGTCTCATATCAGTTGCAGGCACTGGAATCTGTTTATTACCAAAAACGTGTCTTATTTTTTGCTCCAGATAGCTTGAAGGGAAGATTTCACTCCCCGTGTTTTGAGCGCATGGCTTTTGTAGTTCACAGGAAGCATTTAAAATTCATGTTGCCCCAGTTTTGCCTCTTGCCAACAAACAGCACATCAGAAATGAGGCACATCTCCAATCAATGAAATAAAGCTGGTAGTTTTATTAACTGTGCAGCTCACAGGATAAAACATGTTTCATTGTTTGTGAGGGGTTTCCTCCCGAGTGCTCATAGTTTCCTCTTGACAGACCCAAGGCCTGTTTCACAATGCAGCTACATGAGGCAGAATTTATTTTAATATTATGAAGTAAATAAAAAAAGAAATCTGTCATGAATCCTCATAAAACGAAACCCAAACCATAAAGTGTAGCTATAAACGACTTATTAATCAGTGAGATTTACTGTATGTGTTTGTATCACTATGTATAGAACTTGATAAATGTCAGTAGTGTCAATTGCTTTGTGTTGCTTCATTAAATCCTGCATTTCAAAACACTGCATTGATAAATAGATTTATAGTGTATTTTCAGTATGTTTTTTGCTTAAATAGGTGTCGAAAATATACCTGTATATAACTCTGAAATAATGAGTGTTTCATGACCTCTGGTCACATTTATTTCCAAAGGGTTGATTTATTTATTTATTTTATTAAAAGTAATAGATTTCATATATCATAATTGGCACACTTTTTATATCAGATATACATTGTCTGTATATATATCTGTATGTAAGAGAGTAAAAATATGTTTAGAGAGTGTTTATTTTCCAAAAGTGATTATAGTTGAATAAACTATTATTTGCTTTTGTGTGCATTGTTAAGCAGGCCTATGTCACATTTCAAATGGAGCGTGCATTTTAATATCTGAGAACAGATGCAGACCTTACTGCCGTATTGCCTCACTTTTAAACTTTACCAAAGTCATATTTCTGCTCTGTTTTTGGGAGAGAATTTTAAGAATTTTTCCAACTCTGAGTCACAGGATCTTTGAATGTAGACACTTTGGATAGTCCTTATAAATAGAGCATTGTGCCATACACTTATTCTCTTCTTCCTGTCTCATACATCTGTCTTATCTTCTGTGATTCTGGGAGAGGAAGTGAAGGTGCATTACCTTCCTGTCTGTCTTAGCAAAAGCGTTGTGTGAATTCCATCATTTGGATGCTGCCTGGATGAGGAGTGCCTGCTCTGTTAGACTGTTCAGAAGACACACACATGCACATACTGACTATGCTATATTTGATGTTTACTTGGCTATATTTATGTGGTTTTGAAGCTCTTTTATGCTGGTGAGTCATCACCCTTGTTGACTGTAGTGTGCCCACAGAAGTGATGTTGTTTGCATTTATGATCCAAGCAGACAGTCAAGTTAGTCCTGTACAAACCGCAAACCTCAGATGGCATCCTTGCTTTGACATCATAGGGCAAAATCTAAATGCCCTATGAAATCACAATGATGTTATCATTCATTTCTGGCAAAAAGAATAGTTTTGGCAAGTTTCTTGTCTGAGCAATTATTGGCTAGTTTCTTGTCTGAGTATGTTCCTCCTACTAAAACATATTTTCATATATTGTTTGTGTCATTAAAGAGAAGGTGTTTCCAGGTTACTCTTTCCTTGATTAGGAAGGCACATTATGCCTTAGTTCATCAATAATGTCCTATCAGCTTGGAAGTGGTTGATTGGAATTTACGCGTGTTTTTCGGACCATAATCTAGATCATAATTATTCAGCTCTGTTCTAAAACCTACTGAGCTGCATAAATATGCAAATATTTTCTAAAAATAAGTCTAAAGTAGCATAATAACTAAAATGGAACCTCATAAGTGACTCTTTGGGAAGCTCTTTGTTCCATTTGGCTGCGGCTGGCAGTGATGACATCACGTTTGTGATTTTACATTTCATCATTTTCAAATTGTAGACCAATTAACATTTTACCTATATTGAGCAAAATATTTGAAAAGTTACTTTTTAATCAAATGATGCAGTACTTTGTATCAAATAATTTGCTCTCCAATTCACAGCATGCTTATAAGCCAGGACACTCCACTAACACTGCATTGGTACAAATGGTAGACCAGTGGCTAACTTTTATGGATGACAAACACAGCACTTGTGGGTGCTGTGCTGCTGGATTTCACAGCAGCTTTTGATGTTATTGACCATGACATTTTACTGTCTAAGCTTAAGTGCTATGGGTTTTCACATCAGTCTGTGTCCTTGATAGGCAGTTATCTCTCTGGTAGAAGTCAGCGGGTATTTTTCAACGGGAGCTTTTCTGATTGTAAACAGTTGTCATGTGGTATTCCTCAGTGCAGCTGTTTGGGTCCATTGTTGTTTTCTGTGTTTTTCAATGATTTGCCACATGCTGTTTCAAGAGCAGATGTTGTACTGTATGCAGATGATGCTACAATGTTTTATGCATCACCTACAATTACTGATATAAGTTGTACCTTGCAGAATGAACTTAATGCCATTACAAATTGGGTGAAACTTAATAAACTAGCTCTCAATATATCTAAAACTAAATGTATAGTCTTTGGTACTAAACGTATGCTTGGCAAGCCTTGCAACTTAAATCTAATTATTGATACATCTGTGGTAGAGCAGGTGAGTCAGACTAAACTCTTGGGTGTGAAGCTGGATAGTCAGCTCTCTTGGGCTGATCAGATTGACCACATTGTGTCTAAAATGGCCAAAGGCATTGCTTTTTCCCGGAGATGTTCAGTATATTGTCCACCATTAGTTATGAAAACAGTTGTCCAATCTTTAGTTCTGTCACATCTGGGGTACTGCCCAGTAATTTGGTCCAGTGCTGCACAGGGACATCTGAAAAAATTACAAATTGTTCAGAACAGAGCCGCAAGAGTAGCCCTTGGTTGCTCTTTTCGCTCCAGTGTGGATAAAATGCATACCTGTTTGGGCTGGCTAAAGGTGAGGGACAAACTTAATATAAGTCTTCTCTGTTATATGCACAATGCTCTATTTAAAAGCAATCCAAAATCTTTTGTAGATAAATTGGTTTTTAGTGGGAATTGTCACGCACATGTTACGCGTCAGGTGAGCTCAGGTGTGTTAGTGGTTCCATCCGCAAGGTCCAATTGTATGACAAGAACAGTTTTAGTTAGATCGTCATCTGCTTGGAATAAATTGGACTTAAGAACAAGGTATATATCCAACATATGTAATTTTAAGAAGACTCTAAAACAGATTATTATTAATAGCATTACACCAGTTAATTTGTGACTTATATAGGTACTGACATTTTCAAATGTTGTATGTGTGTGAATGTGTATATATGTGGATAAATGTATACATGTGGTTATGTTATATGTAAGTTATATGTATATTATATTTGTGTATTTTTAATTGTACATACGTTTCAGCACATTATGGGCCCCAGGAAGACTAGCAACCACATTGTGGAAGCTAATGGGGACCCAAATAAATAAACAAATAAACAAAATTTTCACAACTTTAACAGTTCCTTAAGGTCATTCTTGTCGTCACAGACTTTTTGAATGTTTGTTTTCGCCAATGCAGAAGTAGGTGTCATGAGTCTCATTCTCAGGACATCACACGTTACTAAAGCTGGGAATGAATGGACTGTTTCTGCACCCTGGCGTGAGTCCATCAAGCCAGCAGTCCCCTGGAAGCTGTGCAGATGGCCATCGCCATTGAGACCCACATGTTCTTTTACCAGAGTCAGAGTCTTGTGCGTTTCAGGAGACATCCACATACGGCACTTGATGACAGTGTCTGTGTTCAGGGCAAATGGCCCTCATTCTTTTTTTAGACATACTGTATATTACATGCGTTCAATATGACAGTTGCACTGTAGATAGACATATTATAGATAGACACAGTATATTTAAGTGTCTTGGATTTAGACTATCTCAGTTTGCTCTGTTTTATTAATGTAATCCCAGACAGACTGGATGATGTGAGATCAGATCTGTGTGTGCAGTGCTGGCTGTTGTCAGACTCCTTGTGCATACAACAATCTGCATATAAAAAATAAAATAACGTTTATGAAATATTATTATTCATATTTATTATGCAAGATGTATGCAAGCTGCTGATTTAATGGGATTTTTTTTAAAGCTTTGAAATGTTAGGAACAGAAATATGAAATGTTAAATGTTTTGTTAGAATGGATTTTGTATGTGTGTGTGTGTGTGTGTATATGTGTGTATATATATATATATATATATATATATATATATATATATATATATATATATATATATTATTAATAATAATAATAATAATTATTATTATTATTATTATTATTTTTTTGCTACTCTAGTTCAGAGTAAGTAACAACTTAGAGCTTTAGTAATAATAATAATGCAGTAGTATTTATTAGTGTTTCAAAAATAAATGTTTTAATTGTAATAGTTTTGGAACATTATTAAATATTATTAAATATTAACAACAATATTATTAATAATAAATACTTTTTATGTGATCATATTTATTTTTAATAATAATATAGTATTGTTTTTACAGTTATTATTTAATAATTGTTTTATTATTTTATTTGTTTTATTTTGTTATTTTATTATGCAACCTTTTCATGTTTTGATGGCCGTTTTTATCTTGCATTGATATATTAGCAACACGAATATTAAATATATCAAATTGTGCTGCTGTAGTTCAGAATGAGCAACAGGTTGTACTACAGCAAAGACTGTTTTTGAGCTGAAATGATTTGAGCTGTAATTTCAGGCAATGTTTGACAGAGACAGCCAGATCTCAAGGCTGTCCAGCACCCCTCATTCATGTCTTTCTCTGACTGCAGTAGAGATGTCTGCAGAGAGTCTTTGTTCCTGCCGCTCACGGCTCATGTGTCAGGAGTGATCGTGATGTTCTTTAGTCTCTAGCGGCAGCAGCAGGGATCTGGAGTGTGTTTCTGATGTATAGCTTTGCATCACAAGGGCTCTTCTCTCTGCACATTGCAAACACATGAAAGGTATTAGAACTTTGAACTGACATACAGTTGTGTATTGACCGTCACCTTAAAAACACTCGGACCGATCCTACAGTACATGTCTGTCATCTTATATTTTTCTAAGTTAAGTCTAAGAAAGATATTTGGATGATTTTTGGTTTAATTTAGCCAGTAAAACTGAGTCACATGAGAATGTATTTTGCAACAAATAGACGAGAGAAATATTCTTTGTAGGCCATGGTTTCTAATCAGAAGTAATATGTAATCACATTCATATGTCTGCCTGAGGGACTCTGATATCTCCAGTCTGCCATCTGCTTCATTAGCACGAGTTGTTCTCTTTTAAATTCAGTGTAATTGTTGTGAAATTGGGTCTGAGGTGTTCAGTGAAGTCCCATCGGGTGTTGTTGTTCGGCAGTACAACTATATTGAGAGCACTCAATTGTTTGTTCAAAGTTGTTGCTTGTGCTCTGTTATGAAGATTTGGCACAGAGGGAGAATTTCAATACCCATCTCACTTCCCACAGACAGATGAGGTTTTTGTCCCATACTTTTATGGGAGGAATGTAATACATATACTGTAGCAAGCAGATTGAAATTTCGACTTGGGTGTAAATCAATTTCTGCTATAGCTCAGTTCAGTAAGTGTTTGTGCGCTGCTGGTCCAACAACAGCGTCTGGGGAATGTGAAACTTTTGAAGTCCTAAGCCTCTGACACAGCATTTGTTATGAGAGGTGTCGGGGAAGTCATGGCCTTATGTTTAAAGAGTTTGATTCCCAACCCTAAGGTTGTGGGTAATAAATACAATTGATACAATTTCTGATCTTTAAATTATAACCCTCCCCAACTTGCAGTCCCAGAGGGGTGTGTTACATTTGTTTGATATTGTGTGATATAGACTAAATATTGTGGAGGGTATTTCTTCCTTGCTGCCTGTTTTTTGCTTAAGTTAGCTTCTGCTAAGGCTTAATGCGATCTGTTCTGTGGATTATTTTTATGATGTTTATTGGCCCAGTACAGCCAGGATGTATCAGTTTTGCGGAGATACAGAGGCATGAAAAGTAAAAGTGCGTTAATGTGGCTGAAGCAAAGCAAATAAAGCTCATGCAGCTGCAGGGACTTTATTTCAACATCTGTTCATAGATCAGAAAAGGTGACTAAAGATGCCATGACTGTTTATGGAACATTTTTCCAGTATGTAAGGAGCAGCGGGATAAAATGTTGGAAGACTAATTTCATTTGTAATGCTCTGACTGCTCATTGCGAAACCACAATTCAATTAACCCGCAATTCAGCATTATTGACACACCATGCATCTCTTTTGGTCCGTTTTTAATTAAAAATCTCCTGAATCAATTCAGATATATATATATATAAGAATGTATAAAGCCCTTTTATCAGAGTCCTATTAAATCATCTCTGAGGTCTGCAGTCTTCCCTTTAATTCAGAGTTTGTGTTCTGATTGGACTCTACTGTTGAAGCTCAGGCCTGCACACTCACTTTTATTCTATTCAGATAAAACAACTCTTGCACTTTTATATATGTATATATAGATATACACATTTTGGCAGTTTTATATTTTGTTGCAGTCATACAAGTTGCAGTCATACAAACAGATATGTGGTTATATTTTATATATTTAATTGTCCTTAAAGTACAAACCAGATTCCAAAGAAGTTGGGAAACTATACAAATGTGAGTAAAAAAGGAATGGAAACATTAACAAATCTCATAAACTTATAATTTAATCACAATAGAATATAGATAACATATCAAATGTTGAAAGTGAGACATTTTGAAATGTCATGCCAAATATTGGCTCATTTTGGATTTTATGAGAGCTACACATTCCAAAAAAGTTGGGACAGGTAGCAATAAGAGGCCGGAAAAGTTAAATGTACATATAAGGAACAGCTGGAGGACCAATATGCTACTTATTAGGTCAGCTGGCAATATAATTGTGTATAAAAAGAGCCTCTCAGAGTGGCAGTGTCTCTCAGAAGTCAAGATGGGCAGAGGATCACCAATTCCCCCAATGCTACGATGAAAAATAGTGGAGCAATATCAGAAAGGAGTTTCTCAGAGGAAAATTGCAAAGAGTTTGAAGTTATCATCATCTACAGTGCATAATATCATCCAAAGATTCAGAGAATCTGGAACAATCTGTGCGTAAGGATCATGGAAAACCATACTGGATGCCCGTGATCTTCGGATCTTAGACGGCACTGCATCACTTACAGGAATGCTACTGTAATGGAAATCACCACATGGGCTCAAGTATACTTCCAGAAAACATTGTCGGTGAACACAATCCACAGTTCCATGTGACAAAGAAGACCTAAGACAATTAAGCAACTAGAAGCCCATATTAGACTGGAATGGGACAACATTCCTATTCCTAAACTACAGTCCCCAGACATTTGCAGACTGTTGAGAGGGGATGCCACACTGTGGTAAACATGCCCTTGTCCCAATTTTTTTGAGATGTGTTGATGCCATGACATTTAAAATCAACTTATTGTTCCCTTAAAATGATACATTTTCTCAGTTTAAACATTTGATATGTCATCTATGTTGTATCCTGAATAAAATATTGAAATTTGAGCTGCATGTACAGTTCTCTCTCCACCTTCAATGCCACGATTTAGGTGCCCTTGAGCAATGCACCGAACCCCCAACTGGCTAAATGGCTGCCCACTGCTCTGGGTGTGTGTTCACAGTATGTGTGTGTTCACTGCTCTGTGTGCATGCACTTTGGATGGGTTAAAAACAAAGCACGAAATCTGAGTATGGGTCACCATACTTGGCTGTATGTCATTCACTCACTCATATTTTACCGGTCATTTGGTTTTTATTTGGTTAGCCCACCTCAGTTTCATAATTATATGTAAAACGTCAAATAACTCCTGACTGGCCTTTTCACGTTCAGTATGAACAGATTTCAGTGTTGTTTTTAAAGAGCCTCCTGAGGCAGCTTTTAGACAAGCTAAATTGTTATCAACACACTGCTGGTGAGAAGCCAAGCTAATCTGGTTGAAAGTATAGAGGCGTTTCTTTCATTTCCAGGTCCTTTTTCTCTCCTAAACACCTGGGTGAATGGGGTATGGTTAATTGCAGTGCAGGATCCTAAAGCGATAACTGTTGTGTGTTTGTGCCGAGGGAGCGGTGGGGATATATCTACCCTGACAGACGAGTAAGTGAGCAGCATGTTCAAACAGCCTGAGCTTAGAGCCAGCTCGATGTGTAATGCATTCGGAGTACTTCTGTTCCAACAGGTCCTGGCAAACGCAGACGTCCCCTCAGACGTGTCTCTGAACAGTGGAAAGAAGCCCAAGCTGTTGGGAAAAGGATATGCATATTCTTGTGGGATTTGTGTAACTCATTATGATAATGCACCATGGTTTTAGGATAAAAATCTAAACTAAAAATAGTTTGGGTTCTTTGGTGAATAGTGCATATTAGTGTTTAGAATGAGATAATGACGCTAACACACACTTTTGTGTTCAAAAACTCATTAGTATTGTGCTCGGCTCACTCACTATTTGTCTCTTTTTCTAAGCAGTTTTGTGTATGCTGCCATCCAGTGTACTTATCCCCGGGTCTTTAATGCTTTTTACTGTCACGTCCCTAAGTGCTCTTTGCAGTCCGTGCACTGTCCATGGCTTTTTAAGTCTTTGCGTGCTGTTTGTCTGCTGGGTTATCACAGTAGCCAGTTGTCAGGGATAGGAAGATGCTCACAGGCTTGCTTTAGTCCTCTCTCACTGAGGACTGCTGTGAAGAGTCAGAGAAAGGCAACGGCGGTCGCTGTGAGCAGATGTGTGGAGAGTTATCTGAGCCCGTCAGACACCATGAACATCCTTCGATGGTTTGTCTTCTCTTGCATTCCTCGATGGACAGCAGAGATCACGCTTCGCTTTATAACAGCACAAGAGCAGTGTATTGAAAGTCTTTCACGTCTTCTTCAGCATGTAGAGTTCCCACGGTTTTTGACCAAATGAATTTTATGGCTTTTCCAGTCATTTGGGATAAAATTGCTAAACATTTTCTAGAGGTTGTACTCCCAAGGTTTAGTTTAATTACTTTATAGTAGATCATAACTCCAAATATTTATCTACGCATGATCTTTATGACTTTTTTAGTTTTGTAAAGAACAAAACGCTCACATTTTTCAATATTTCCTCTGACTGTGAAAACACTGAGCATATACTGTAATTCAATTGAGCTATTTTTAAATGTAAAATTTCTAATATTCTATTCTATTCTATTGTTATCAATTCATTTCCAAAGAGTGAAATATTCCAAAACAGAAAACTTCTCGACCCGCTTCTTGTGTCCATTAAAACAGATATTTTATTCTGTTCTGTTCTTTGTTATCCATTCATTTCCAAATTATGAAATTTGCTTTTCATCACTGGCATAAAAATACAAAAACAATTCTGTACAATACATTTACATAAGTAAGTAAATATGGTTAAGAATATCCAGATTAACAGGCAAAAAATTAATAAAAATATGAATAATAACAATTAAAGATCTAAATTATATCATCATCATCATCATCATCATCATCAATAATAATAAAAATACTACTCAAAAAGAATCCTTGTTTAAAATAATATCCAAAAGGCATTCAAATCAAAGTGATATTTAAAGTTCATCAATAATATTTTAAAATAAATATATTTAAGATTAAGATTATTTTTATCAGGTTTATTTAAAATATTAATGTCAGAATAGAAAAAAAAGTAAAATAATTTGTAAATTTTTCAGTCTTTTCTGCAAAATGGAGAAGATTCCACAGTCCCTCTAAATCAGTATTCATTTATGAATGCATTATTGATTTCATGTTGACCTTCTTGTGTATTTGTTTGATCCTGCTGACAAAAGAACAGCGTGTTGGTCCTGGTTTGGTGTTAGTCTGCGGTGTGAAACACCATAGTGTAAATGTATTGTAAAAAAATAATTTGCATATTTAACCCAGCAAATAGAGCAGGACTCGTCCAAATAGACAGCTAAAGGGAAGCTAAGGGATGATTTGCTGATCTAAACAGCCTCAGCACAACCACAATTAACTTCCACATGCTACATCAATTAGTTCAGGCAGATAATTTGAGTGCTGGGAGCTCTAGCGGTCATGTGTAATCTCTGTCTGTGAAGTATGGTGACATGTTGAAGCCTCTGGCTATTGTTTTCCTTCAATTAGGTACTGCTGTTAGGTTTAACCTGACCTGCTTTGTGCGTTTTACCTTGACTTTGACACAGACGAAAAGTGAAGCTGGAAATATGTGGATGTAAAGAGTATTCATTTTCCCAGCATGCAATAAACGGGCTCTTTTGAAAGATTTAAATGGTTTCTGACTTGTCCAGACTTTAAAAGCTCACTAATCTACTATTAAATATGCAAAAAAAAATTTGCTGACTTTTTTTTTGTTCCAAAGCAACTTACAAGTAAAGAAAATCACAAACGATTTATCAGATAGGATGTAACAATATTTATTTATGTTATTATGTATTTTTTTATGGTTTGCAATATTTTATTTGTATTTATTATTATTATTATTATTATTATTATTTAAAAGCTTTTTTATTTAATAGTAAAGCTATAATTTTTCATACATAATAAATAGAAAAATGAATTATTATTATTATTAATTATTACTTTTATATATAAATTAAAAATTAATAAATTAATAATAAATACATTATATGGCAAATAGGATGAATATTTTATTATTATTATTATTTTTTTTTTACAATTGAAAAATTCTTACAATAAAATAATCAAAACTTTAGTCAAATTTGAATGTCATGTATGGGGTTGTTTTCACAGTAACTGCATTTATTTGAACCTTTTTTTTGCATTCTAATGAGGTTTTATCACAACACACTGAATCAGTTAGATTTCTGTCAGATTTTTTGGAGCCATTTAATTATGTTTAATTATGCTTAATTGGGGTTCTCCGAGCCCTCTCAGCATCTTGCTGTGCCCTTTTTTTATTTCCTCAATATGAAATCAGTTGACCCTCAATATACTCTTTAAAGAAAGTGAAGGTTTGCTGTTTTGTTGGGGGATCTGATCCCAGTCCAGTGTTACATTTGTCAGTCTGTGCTCTCTGTTATATTTTGACATGGTTGCATGGCGTCTAAGCAATTCATTGTCAGTTTAAATCTGGATGCATCCATCAGTGGCCAAAATGTTGCTTCAAAATTTTTTCTAAAGGTACAGTCCAAACAAAAATCCTATACTGATTTACTGATTTTCATTTTTGTTTGAACTATTATTTTTAAACAAGGTTGATGTTTTTAGCTGTTATTTTTCTTTTTGTTTGCTTTTCAGTTGTGTAACTTCCACCTTTGCAGTGCATAAATGGGAATTCTTCTAGCATTGCATTAATACATAGCAGGGTCAGTTTCTTTGGGGAAATAAACCCACAGGCCTAATTCTTTTCCAGTCCAGGTTCAAGCAGAATTTAAATAGGAAATATGAAAGTCTCAAAAGATTATTTTTCATTTTTTGAAATTGAAATGGAACAAATCTTTTTTTTTTTTTTGGCTTGTAGCACATGCGAGAAACCTACTTCTCAAAAAAAAAAAAAAAAAGATTAGGAGCTCTAATGAATAGAATTGAGTATACGATTTGGTGTAAATTGCAACATGTATTATTTTCCTTACTTTAGGAATGACTCAACTATCACTAATGCTTTGTGCATTAGTAAGATATTAATTTTTGTAAAGGAGCCTTGTGATTTGTGCACAACATCCTTTTGAGGATTCATTCTGCACGGCATGTTCAGGTAACTAGCAAGAGGGGAACCTTGACAAGTTTGCTAAATTAAGTCTGACAAGATTTGCTGATGCAAATAATTACATTGTTGATCAAATAAGACACTAATAGAGCCATCAATCAGGAATCTTGGAAGTTTGTCATTTCCAGACAGTTCAGCTGTCAAGTATCCCTTTCTTAAATGGAAGAGCTCACTTTTGATGAATTGTGTTTGTTTACTTTATAATTTCACAGATATTTTCAGATCCTACTCCAGCTGATTTGTTCTGGCATAATTCTGTTATGTAACATTGTCAGATATGGTTAACCCAAATGTTATGTACTTTCATAACTTCTTTTTGACAAGCAAGACTCATCTCCTGAGCCACTGCACAAAGGAACAGAATGTAACCAACATAATAAATCAGTGCAAATAGTTTAAGAAAGTTCAAATAGTTTTCAGTGCAAAATGAAAAGTTTCCAATCAGTATGTGAGGCTCACTGCTACACACTCAAAATCTTTGAAGTACTCAGCAGTTCTTCCAAAAAATCAGCATGCCTGCTTTTTCAGGAGACAGAAGAGCATTGGTGAAATGCAGCCACACTTTTGATCTTTTCCACATCTTTTAGTCTCCGTTTACACTCGTGCTTTTTCATTTTAAAATGCATAGCTCAGACAGAATCACCATTTCAGACGAACACAATTCAGTCGCTGCCTAATAAAAAAATTGAACTCGATACCCAGCCTTAAATATCAGTAATTAAATGTGATATTATTATTATTATTAATAATATTAGTTAAATGTTATAATGAGTCATATTAATATTGATATGTTTATATTTAACTCCTTACATGTATACAATGTTTTGTCTTTAGTAAAACCTTTTTATGTAATTTTGGTGTTGCAGTAGTACATATTTTCAGTACAAATGGGCATGGATCTTGACAGAAGCTTGTCACTGATAAGGTTTTGTGGACAATAGATAAGTGCACGTGTATGTCAGTGCACCTGAGCACATCTTGGCTGGCTGTGAATTTTTCATAAGTCTTTCAGTTGTTCTCTGGTGGGGACACGACAACCCACTGTGAAGGAGAGGAGACCATATGTGGAGAGAGCTTCCATTACCTGTGTCTCCAAATGAAATTACTTTTTCATTAGTCTAGCGCTTTTTGCTTGATTGATGTGGGAAGGCATTGCAAAGCATAACTGAATTTGAATAGAATTTCATGCTGGCATCACAATGTGATCCTAGAAATGTTCTAGTATTATTATTTATAGTCAGAGAAATAACTTTGGAAATGAAAATGGAAATACTTATGCATTATTTCAGTACAAATCCATGCACATAGGCAAGCCTAAAGTTATTGCATTAAGATTGCAAGGATTCCTAAATCTTATGAACTACCCTGATGCATACTGTCTACGTAGGCATTATCCTAACTGTGATTTGGACATTTATATACACTTCAGCAGCGTTTTGGGGCCTGAAAATGTGTGCTTTTAGAACAGAACATATGTTTGTGAGTTTTTTTGGCATCTTCAAATGTGTGATGGCAGGTGTTTTGTGTGTCTGCGAGATGAGTGATGTGTGCACGCTTGGCAGGTTGAACAGGTAGGGGACCATTACTAAGTCAAGGTAATTACTCAGTCAAGGTCACAGAGGAGAGAGCGCTGGGATGATGGACAGAAGGCCTGAGGTGTGTGTGGTGTCCTGGGGGAAACATTAGCTGAGGGGACA
The DNA here is from genome assembly GCF_003368295.1 of Carassius auratus. Lineage (NCBI taxonomy): Eukaryota > Metazoa > Chordata > Actinopteri > Cypriniformes > Cyprinidae > Carassius > Carassius auratus. The sequence goes on along the minus strand of NC_039282.1, from coordinate 15,000,456 downwards.
GGTGTCAAACTGTTTTAGAGAAAGTTACAGAACCAAAATAAACACTGATTAACCTTTCTTGACATTCATCCTAAAAAATCTCCAACCTAGTCAGGAAAAACATCTCCTTATCTACATTTTTACAAAACTCCACATTTCAAACGTAAAAATCCACTGCAGTTTCCAGCAAAGATGAATACCAGATGCAGTAAAAACAACTTGTATGCCTTTTCACAAAGATTATGATTATATAGTGGAAATATTGGTTAATAAAGACTGATTATCTTCATATGGTTCCTTGCACAATGCTATGCTATGATCTCAAAACACTTTTACCATAGTGCATGATTCGTAAACTAATACATTTTGATGTTTGCATTACATAATCAACTCCATAAATGGCTTTTTTGACATGGTACTGTGTCGAATTCCAATGCAGAGCTTCTGTGAAACCTGACATGACAAAAGAGCTTAAAGTGTGTGTGTGTGTGTGTGTGTGTGTGTGTGTGTGTGTATATATATATATATATATATATATATATATATATATGTATATGTATATGTATATGTATATGTATATATATATATATATCCATGCACATAGTCATATATATCCATGCACATAGTCAAGCCTAAAGTTATTGCAAATGATTGAATTAAGATTGCAAGTATTCCTGAATCTTATGAACTACCCCGATGCATACTGTCTACATAGGCATTATCCTAACTGTGATTTGGACATTTTTACACTTTTTTTTTCTTAGTTTAAAAACGCAGTTTTGCCTCTCAGGATGTTTAGTTTTTCTTTCGGAAAAACAAGGAAAAAAAAGCTAAAATGTTTTTGTGTACTTTCCTAAGGGGCTTTAGACAAATAAACCATACATCAGAACGAAAGGAAAGGTACCTGTTAAGTTGCAATAAACTATTTCGGTAGCACTTTATTTTACAGTCCTGTTCCTCATGTACATACTATGTACTTATTATAGTAATTTCAATAACTATGTAATAACTAGGTACTTACCCTGAACCTACCCTTAACCCTAACCCTACCCCATGTAGTTACCTTGTGTTACCAGAACTTTCTTAGATAAATACACTGTAAGTACACTATAAGTACATGTAAGTACACGTACTGTAAAATAAAGTGCAACCACTATTTCATTATTAATTGCTAATAAATGTCCATTGTAATACTCGGTGGGCCTAAATTGACTAATGGAGTAAAGAAGTTTTATTTTATACAGTAGGTCTAGTAAATGGGATTTAAATGAATTTCCATTAACTACAGCAAGGATCCATTGAATGTGATTTAACATACGATAATGACTAATTAGTAAAACATGCCAAATGTTGAAGACTGATTATCCCAATTAATATAGTAATATAAATGCTAAGTGTTTTACAGCATACTTTTAAAATGATGGTTTAAAGAAGTTGTGCACTGTATTCTGTGTATTCTGAGACAGGATTGTAGATCTGCACAAGGCTTGAATGGGCTACAAAACCATCAGCAAGAGCCTTGGTGAGAAGGAGACAACTTTTGGTGCGATTTTTCAGAAATGGAGGAAATACAAAATAAACATTGATCGGCCTTGGACTGAAGCTCCGTGCAAGATCTTGCCTCATGGGGTAAGGATGATCATGAGAAAGGTTATGGATCAGCCCCGAACTACAAGGGAGGAGCTTGCTAATGATCTTAAGGCAGTTGGGACCAGAGTCACCAAGCAAAACATTAGGAATGCACTACACCGCAGTGCCCTCAAGGTCTCACTGCTCAAGAAGGCACACGTACAGGCCGTTTAAAGTTTTTCAAAGTCTAAATGATTCAGATTTTATAAATACGCTGTACATTTAACTGAAGAATCCTGCAAGCACTTGAATTTTTCCCCCTTTACTCGTACTGCACAAAAAGTGGTACAATAACGTTGAATGTTACAGAGACTGATTATTGCAAATGCAGATCCCAGTGTGATCTAGTTAAACAATTAGTATAAAGTAAAAGGTTTGCTTTCCTAAAAATAAAAAAAATATTTTTCCTAAAAACAAAAAAAATATCCCAATATATTGCCTTGCTTATAGTATCGCAATGTATTTCGTATCGAAACCCCTGTATCGTGATGCGTATCGTATCACCAGATTCTTGCCAATACACAGCCCTATTTTTTGGTTGTATATGTACAGTATATATAAATCCCGTACAGGTTTGAACCTTCAAATTCATCCCTCAAAGCATATAATGGGTTCCTTGTGTTAGCTCACAGCTGCTCAGTGGGCTTTAAGTGCTAAAGCTGTTCCTGGTATAATGAGCTTAAGGAGATAATTATTTCTTTCAGTCGACTGACAGGGAGCATGACAGACATTTAAATGAGATGCAGCCTAGCAGGATGGAGAGATGAAAGCACAGAAGAATGCCAGGAAGCAGCGTCTGTCCTTGCCCGCTGAGAACCAGCAGTACATGGATGTTCGGAGCCCGAGCGTCTCTCATAGGGTGGTCTCAGCAGGGAGAGAGAGGTTGTTATCATCTTACCCCCTTGTATTTAAGGCAGTGGTCTTTTTCTACGTGGTTTGGCTGTACATCCACACGGAAACACAGCACCAGGTCACTGAAATGGAACCATTTTTGAAATCTCCTGTCAGGGTGTTTTTGACTTGTGACATCATAGCATGCACCATTATCGCCACCAAACTGGAAACTGATCTTATGATCTTATCTTATACATTTATCTCCAACCAGTTCCAACTCACACCTACTTTGAGGTTTAAATCTACAAGATCAGTCTGAAGTAAACAGGAAGTGAGAGGCATAAAATCCCCTGTTTCAGCACTGGTTAGTTCTCACCACAGTTTTAATAAACACACAAAAAAAGTGGGGAGCGGAGGGGGAAGAGTTGAAACACAGACAGTTTAATTTTGCTCCCTTCGAGTTGAAAACACGAATAAATGCCCAGCCATTTGCACTCTGCATCGAAAACATGTATATGAACCCGCTGTTGCACCTCTGATAGCTTTTAAGGCTTATTCTGCAGCATTTATATAAGCCTTTTGATTGACTGTATCATGAAGCTGTAAAAAAGGTTATACTCACTAAGTGAATGAATCGTGTTTGTGCCAAGATCTTATTACAAAGCAAAAATAAACAGTCTACTTCGATCCATGAGCTTTTCTCTTTGTTAATGTACGCGTCTGAATCGTCTGTCATAGCAAATCAACACATGCGGTTGTGAATAATTAAGCAAACATCTTTTCATTGGATAAAAACACGCAAGCTCATGATTAATTTAATTAACGCATCATCGATGTACTATAGTCCATTGCCGTGTCACAAATTGTGACGTCAACATGGTGTGGATTTTAAACCGGAAGATGAATTTCTGAATTTTGTCTTCTGCAGAAGAAAGAAGGTCATACAGGTTTAGAAAAGCATGAGGGTGAGTTAATGTTTTGAGTTTTCATTTTTGGGTGAACCGTCCTTTTAAGAAGGACATTTAACCTGCAGAGTCAGTCACAGTTTTTACAGCCACAGTTTGGCTTTTTTCCTGCTTTAGTCATGCAGGATTGCTTGTTGGACTCACTGGACTGTGTAGCTCTTTCTGCTCATAGCTTTTCACTGATATTCTCTACTTCTGAATGAACAAAAAGAGGCCGTCCACCCCAACATGAAATTTAGTCATGTTGTTAAAAACCCATAACATATCCCTTTCTACAGTGCAACATAAAGGGTTTAATGATCTTAACGCATGGTCTATAGCAAATGGCACAAGTGTCCAAATCCACTTTTGCTAGTTAAACAATAGGAAAACTGTCATGCGCCGGGCACATGGTCCAAAAGGGTTGTTCCTATTCTCTTAATGTGTCATCATGGGTGTGTTTTTGGCGTAACGTGTAACCAATCAGAGTCTCATCTCCAATACATTTAAAGGCCAGTTGTGCCTGCACCACTGCAGAATTCGCAAGAGCAAAGACTGAACACTTCTCCAGAGAGGAAAAGTAATCTTGTGCACAAGCAGACCATCTACGGGGCACAGTAATAATCTTTTACATTGTAATCCTTTCATTTTTAATATTTGGCTTGTTTGTGTGCTGCTGTAGTCCCTGTGAGTGAAATAAGCAGAGTGAATGCGCGTTGTTCACACATATTACTAATGCACTGTTTAATTAACAATTTTTTATAATTGCACCATTGACTTTAGTGCAGGTTTAAGTTGGTCAAAGATGCAGTCTATTTCAGTTGTCTCAAAATAGCAACACACCAGCAATGTGCCTGAACACACATCATTTTCAGACCAGCACGCCCATGGGCGCAAATGCATTTGATATTTAAACAGCTTGGCGCAGGACGTGAAAATGATGACTGCATCAGACTGAATCTAGGAAAAAAACATTTGCGTCAAGCAACAGTCAATTGTCTGTGGAATAATTTTACACTTTCATGGTGGTACATTTGTAACTGAAGAGATTAGGGGTGCTCCGATCACGATCGACCGATCGTTGATGCGCATCTCGTCAGTAAAGCCGGTTCTTTATCTTTTACCGTCTTTACTGACGAGATGCGCATTAACGATCGGCCGATCGTGATCGGAGCACCCCTAGAAGAGATATCATCGATTGCACATTATTTCAATGTTGTTGCAATTAATGTTAATCAAAGAATTTTAATGATTTGTAAAAGCTATCTGGTTGATTTTTGCTAGGGGCATAAGGGTTTCTAAATCCCTCCAAACTGGAACAAAACCTATTTCTGAAACTTGGGGAATATCTCTTAAGGATGGTGAAAACATAGAATAAACCCTCTCGTCTCTTGCAGTTCATCTGCTGTTGGTGAAGTGTGCAGTGCAATGCTCTTGATGAGGCCTATAAGTAGAGATGACATCAGAGATAAGTGGGATTATATTGGCTTTATGGTACTGCGCGCCACTGGCTTGGATCTGCAAAGGATGAAGTGGAAGCTTGGAAGAGACAGCCAGATCTCCCAGCGGGGACGGGCAACATTTGGGTAGACTATGAGTAACTGAACAGTTTTGGATACTTGACTAGGTAACAAAGGGTTCTTGGTTTGAATCCAAATGAGTCAATGCCCTTGGGTTGAGTGTCTTTTAATACCTGTTCCCACTGCATGCCGGTTGCGTGTCACTTTTATAGCATCTGCTCATTGGCAGCTACAAAACCTTGGAACTGCAAGGATGGAGGCACTACATCAAAGGCGTAGGTTTGGTTTTAAAATTGTTTGGGACATTTTAAAATCAAAAATCCATATTTCTGCAACCTTTAATTGCCAAAAGTGTTATTTTCTAACAGCTGAAAGTTGAGTTACTTGAAATAAAAGAAACAATAACTTTAAAATACAAAAACCGATTCAAAATAAGAATAAAAACTATAATAGTATCTAAGATGTTTTAATGTAAAACAAGGCTGCAAAATATGGGGAAAACATTTGAAATATTATTATAGTATAAAATTATTCTATATTTATATATTTTACATCACATTCCTGTGATGGCAAAGCTGAATCTTGAATTCTAATGAACTGTTTTACTGTTTTAATTTGATACCATGAGGCTGTGATGATGCAAAAAAAAAAATTACAACAGATTAGGTTCTAAACTGCAATTTGCTTATTTTCACTTCACAAATTTGCATACAACAATCACAGTGCACTCTTTCCTCTATGTATCCAAACAAATGTTGCCATGGCTGTCATCTGTTGTTCTTAAAATGTCTGAGTAAAACACATTTGAATATGTATTTGTATTCATATAATGAATGTGCTTGAAGAATAATTATTTCTAGACCTATTTCTTGGTTTTGAGTGGTATGTGGCATTGGTTCATGTATGCTCTGTTTGTTTAGATTGAGTACTTTGATATCCCACTCTGCCTTAACAGCTAGGTCATGGCTACACTAGAGCCACACGATATCCTCTCTGATACTGATGTGACTGCTCTTGTGGCAGAAACTAACCCTTGTTTTGGTCTTATCTGTTTGGAGGTCGCTGCTGGTGAGTTAGATGATCTCCCAGGTTTGTCACAGATGCAGGAAATTTGAGTGTCACTGTAATAACTGGACTTCCTCACAGATAGACTGCAAAGATTCATTCTTTGTATAAAACACCATTTATATAAACCATGTCATGGATCTTCACCGGATGGTTCCATTGAGATCCTAGTTTTACACATACCATGCAACTCTGAGAATGGACCTTGACTGTGTCAAAAAGTAGTAAAAATTAGGGCTGCACGATTAATCGTATGCGGTTATGAACGCGATATTGCGTAGCTTGTCAGCGAACTGCGAATCTGTATATTAAGTGCCGCTCCATTTGAAAGCAGGTGATGGATATTTAGTACTAATCACAGAACCGGCTTTACTGACAAGACACGCATGACAATCACATGCGATTAAACGTGCAGCCCTAGTAAAAATTAAGAGTTAAAAGTAGTGTATTTGACTAGTTGATTCTTAGATATGTTATGGTAGGTTATTTATTTTTTGATTAGCTGAAGTACATAATGGCAAACTCTTAACCCACTAGTAGTCAATAACAAGGATCTTTTTAAAATACTTCCCACTTTGGCAGTCATTTTTAAATGTGTGCAATATGATATGTGTATGTTTGTTGTCTAATAAGCATAACTATAATTTGTAGGTTCATCATCACCTTCTAAGACATTTGAATAATCGTTTTCCTAATATTTTTTATTTTGTGATCAAAAATGCAAATGTAAAACCAGTTTACAATTAAAAAATATATTATTATTATTATTATTATTATTTAATGTTTAATTAACATATTATTTCTTTGTTGTTGTTGATTTGAAAATCCAAGTTCTTTCCAAGTTTTGAAGCTTTTTTTGTTTTGTTTTTTTAAATTTGCTCAAAATTTACTATTTTTGTTCATTGATTGAATGGCTTAGTTTTTCTTGAAAGTAAATAAAAATTATATATATATATATATATATATATATATATATATATATATATATATATATATATATATATATATATATACACACACACACACATTAAATATGATTAATTTAATTATCATTTCTTTTTAATTAACAGATTTTTTTTTTTTGCTTGTTTGAGCCCAAACCAATTTTTTTTTAACGATTTCTATTACATTTTTTTAGCCATCTTATAGGTATCTCTCTTTAATTGTCTTTAATTACATTTAATTGTTTTATATAGAGTTATTTCACATACTGTTTTTCACTATATGGATGTAGGCATACTGGAACACAGGGTATGTATTCATTATCCTGGAGCTCTGGAGTGATTTGTCACATGACATTCATGGCTAATGACATGGTAAAACCATATCCTGATATACATGATATATTGTATGATATACAATATGGTGAAAATGTGTTCCTTTTCTGCATTTCTGACTGTAGAAGCTTTCACTTTCATAAACACAGGTGTGTAAAGGCCATACTGACTGGGCTGAAAGACATCTAGATAATATTTTTTGTGTACTGCAGGACCACTCTCCACTTCAGCAGCGTGTGTGACCTGCATACTAACACTGCCTCATACCTGCTATAGTGGGTTCCAGTAATACTGAGGGACTCTGAATCCAGCCAGTCGTGTGCTGAGAAACCATTTACACACTCTTTCAGTCACTGTTGCTCTGCTTGTTCCTTCTTTTCTGTATTATCCACCCACACCCACATAATGTGTTTGTCTGCATTGCAGTGGGCTTGTGGTAAACTTAATGGGGATTCTTTGGTTTTTAGCCACCTATCGCAGCCCACATTTGTTATGCGCGGGTGTGTGAATGTGTGTGCTGGAGACCGGTGGTTAAAGAACCTGTGTGGTCCATGAACTATCACTATTGAACATGACACTAAACCCCAGGATGCTCCATTGGGAGTTGCCCCTGCAGTATGAATAGTGTAAGCCATTTAGAGGAGAACATCAGCTAAACCAAAATGTAGTAGAATTAAATGGTAGCTCACCTAAAAATAAAAAATCTGTCATCATTTACTCCCTCTCATATTGTTACTCAATCCGGTATTATTTCTCTCTGTTGAACACAAAAGGAGAACTTTTACAAAGCTTTTTTTCCCCCACTAATAATTTATTTATTTATTTTTGTCCTTTTTGCAGCTTGACAGGGATGATTACCGTGAATTGTTATATGGTAAAGAGTTGAATAAAAATGAAAATTGTCATCAATTACTCTACTTCGTGTTATTCCATACCCCTATGACTTCACTCTTATGTGACACTTAATAAGCTATTTTGTGTGATTTATTTTTTCCTGTCTCTGTTCAGTTCAATCACGATCGTTTAATGATTAATTGTGCAGCTCTACTCTGAATAATTATTTATTGCAAATTATTCAGATTTTTTAAATGCATTTTAAGAATACTTTTCCCATCAATTGTACTGGAGCTGCTCAATACAGAACAGTATATTCTCTGACATTAGATTAACTAATGCTGCCATTGACCTGGTGTCCCATAACTGTCCTCAAAACCTCTCAGTTTGGCCACAAGCCAGTACTCCATGTGCTCCACATTTAATTTAATTGGCATCAGAACTTAATAAGGTTAATATGTTGCGACAACTGTGAAAGGACTTAATTATCCATCAGAAAGTGAAAGGCATTTGATATCCGTCATAAAAACAGATGAATTTTAATCCTGGATCAAGTGCAAGGAAAAGAAAATTGTAAATTTAAAGGCACAGATACAGTGTATGGTGCATGATCTCCTCTTTTCACTATTCACCAAACACATCATGATCTACATTAAAGACTGAAGCAGTTACACTGAAAGAGTTTAATTGAGATCTCTCTGGCTACCTGTTTCAGTTGCTTCAGAGCACTTTACTGTCAATACATTTTGAAAATTAATATTATTATAACTACAATGAATGCATACCAGAATGCAGTTCTGTCTCAGAATGCAATGCACTGTGTCTGCTATCTTCATATCATCAGCCATACTGCTAAAGTGAATGTGACTGGCCTAGCCTAAAGCAGTCTCTCTCACACACACACACACACACCCGCACATCTCTTGTCAAACTGACTGGCTCTCGGTGAACATATGCTAATGTCTGGAGCTGTGTCATATTGAAGCGCTCACTTGTTTCCTCACACAGCCAGCTTCCCCTCTCACTTGCGTGTTAGTCTCTTATTTTCCACACAAGCTGTTTATTTTTTTATTTATTTTTTTTTTTGAGGTTTAAGTTATTACTTTTACAGCCGTGCTTAAAGTGAAAGTGTATTATTCCAGCAGCACCAAATGAGAGTATAAAAATAATGAATATTTCCATTAGGTTAATTAGGTTTCCCTAATACTCATACTTTCTACTTGCACTCTGCCCTTAATGTATCAATTAAACATTTTTGAGCATAACCTTACTGTTTTGGTTTTAAATTGTAAGGAGATATCTTAATGTTTAATTGTAAAATGTTTTTTATTGATTAACGGAATGTTGATTTTCACTGTAAATTGTTATGTGTGTGTGTGTGTGTGTGTGTATATTTATATATATATATATATATATATATATATATATATATATATATATATATATATATACATACATACATACATACATACATACATACATACATACATACATACATACATATATATATATATATATATATATATATATATATATATATATATATATATATATATATATATACACACACACACACACTCACAAACACATTTTTAATGTTACAGATTTACAGCTTGAATTGCCCTGTTCTGACTCTCCTTATATTATTATAGGAACTTTTTTTATTTTGTAATTAATTACACAAAAGTAGTTTAAACTATTAATATTAGTCTTATTATCACAAGATTATATTTTATAATATATTGTACATTTTAGTAATTTTATTTTAAAATGTTTTTATTGTAATTTACCATAAACTGTTAATTTGTAAATTGTTACATTTTAAATTATACTTCCAAAATTACACATTATGATATATATGTGTGTATATATTGTATACATTTGTCATTTACAGTTGCAGAATAACTGTCACATTTTTACTGTCACATTTTTACATTATTTTTTCATTTACAAGATTATTTTATATATTTTACAAGATTGTATTATATCTTTCCATGCAAAGGCAGTTTCATACAGAAAACAAGCTCAGCTTGCACAGAATTCCATTTAACAGAAACATGCACCTCTCTCTTGTTCTCCTTTTACGACAGCATTTAAGACCTGGAGACATGCCATAGAGAGAAGAGTTTGTGCTCATCAGTTCTTGTGAAAATCTGAAAGAAAAAGGGATTTGTTTTCATGATACAATCCTCCCACGATTTACAGTAAGCTTAAAGATGGTATTGACATATTTTATATATGCAGAACCTATATGTTTCCATAAAGACAATAGAATAATTGACAAAACACAACTACAGTTTTACAAATATGCTATAAAATATAGTAAAATATTATTATTTAAATGTAATTAAATGTTGAAAGTTTCTTATATCCTATCGTATTTCTGTTAATATTCTATAAATTTTCATTTACATTGTAATAATATTTCACAATATTAATCACATAAATGCAGCCTTGGTTGAGCATTACATATGATTCTTTCAAATATATTCAGAATTTACTTAATTATTCAAAACTTTTGACCAGCAGTGTAAGTGTTGTAAATATTTATAGATCTATTTCCCATTCTCAGAAAGTGTGGCAATGGAAACATGCATTTTTCCAAACTACCTCTACAGAGTCTATAAAGGGTCCCTGTGCAGTCTGTGAGTGCCCTACAGCAGCTAGGGGTAAATTCAAGCAGCAAACAACAGGTGTGTGGGGTAAATAGAGTACATGTGGTGCATTTGATTTCACTGGGATTTGCAGGTTTGGGGAGCTGAGCTGTCCGTAGTGCTGAAGTCTGTCAGCTGAACTCACCAGGCTGCTCCAGGTGTCTGCCTTCTCTTTTATCAGTCATATCAAATGGAAAAACACTGCTATGTTCTCTCTAGATGCAGTTGAGGCTACGTTCCAGTTTTACCTCAAATGAGTGGTGCTGCTTTGTCAAATACAAGCTGTTGATTTATTTAATGTTAGGGTTAGGGTTAGGGTTATGTTGTTTATTTGCTCCTTGGCTTCCATGCAAGCTTGAGATGAAAAATAGACAGACAGAAAGAGTTATGTTTCATCATGAATCATTCATAATCACACCATCGCCTTCCAATCTTGTTTTTATTTTTATTCTGGACTGGAGGCTCTGGATTTGTGACCTCGTCACACAGTATAAAAAAGTATTTTGACCTTTGTGAAGGTGTCCAGTCTGTTCAGAAACATATATGTAAAAGTCAAATTAAATTGAATTCTGAAATAAGGATCTTCTTTTTCTTGCCAAACCACAATAAATGATAGAAATGAAATAATAAATACATTTCAATTATATAAATATGAAATCTATTAAAGGGGGGGTGAAATGCTATTTCATGCATAATGAGTTTTTTACACTGTTAAAGAGTTGGATTCCCATGCTAAACATGGACAAAGTTTCAAAAATTAAGTTGTGCGTTTGAATGAGTATTTTTGTTCCCAAAATACTCCTTCCGGTTTGTCACAAGTTTCGGAAAGTTTTTTTCGAGTATGGCTCTGTGTGACGTTAGATGGAGCGGAATTTCCTTATATGGGTCCTGACGCACTTCTGCCGGAAGAGCGCGCGCTCCCATATAGCGAGGCTGAGCAGCACAGACATTTCACTGATCAGAGCGATTCACTGATCAGAGCGAGAGCGTCATGAAAAGTCACAAAAGAAGTGTGTTTTTCGTTGCCAGGGCAAGACAACCCTGCACAGATTACCAAAAAAAAAAAAAAAAACAGCATTAAGGGACCAGTGGATGGAGTTTCTTTTTACAGAGCATCAACGGAGTTGTGCAAGTGTTTGTGTTTGTTCCCTGCATTTCGAAGATGCTTGTTTTACAAACAAGGCCCAGTTTGACGGCAGATTTGCATATCGATTATTTCTTAAGGATGATGCAATCCCAATGAAAAAGGGTCACGATCGTGTGTTGGAAGCGCAGGCGGTGAGTAAAACTGCTTAAAATATCTCTGCCTCCTTGTTAGTGCGTCCCCTCCCATGCCGTAGACCCGGGTTCGAGCCCCGCTCGGAGCGAGTCATTGCTGCTGTTGCTCTAGTTCAGTTTCAGCCTCGGGATCTGATTCTGGATCATAAATAAACGGCTGAATCTGACTGTTAGCCATGGTTTGTTTTGGATGATGGTTTTTTCCTCAAGGTAATGTCAGCTTCCAAATGCTCTCAACGCAAAAGCCTACTGTCGCTCATGATTCTTTAGCTCCGCCCACACGTCACGACTCCAGCCGGTCGTGTTTTTCCGGGAAAAATCAGTACAGACTATCTTTCTCTTATGAATATAATAAAACTAAAGACTTTTTGGAGTTATGAAGGATGCAGTACTACTCTATAGGTACTCAAGATTAACAGGATATTGAGTGAAAACGAGCATTTCAACCCCCCCCCCCCTTTAATCTCAACAGCATGCTGGATGTATCAAAATGCATAGAAACTATAGGCTGTGAATTTAGTTTTTTTTAAAACAAAACAAAATTAAAATAAATAAATAAACAATGTAATATTTAATTCCATAAAAAAACACCCTCAATCAATCAATCAATCAATAAATTACTCAGTCAAACAATTTAAAACATTATAAAAAATAAATGTTTTAATCTGACAATTTATTATAATATATATATATATAAAAGACCACAATACATCGCCAGACCAAAATACATTTTTATGTCAGTGATTTTTGCCTGTTGTCTCTCAGTATAAAATGTCTTTGACCTTTTGTGAAGGTGTCTGTTAGCTCCTTGTCATTCCACTCTTTAGATAATTACACATCTCTAAAAGTGAGAGTACATGCCCACAAATTCACCTTGACGTTTCACCTCATTTTCCACCCCTCTCAGGCTAACCTCCTCTTCCTCTGCGGAGAAGTTTTTTCCCCTTATCCAGTGGCGTAGTGTCACGGTGGCATGCATATGGGCCCAGGCAGTTTGGGGACCCGCTGAGCTGGGGGGACCTTTTAATTGAAACGAGGGAACGAATAGAGCCCTGCATGGGCCCGGGCCTTGTCCAACAGCTTATGTGAATTCTCGGCCCAAGTCCAACTGGATACAGTGTATTTTTTCTCTCTCTTCCCCATTACACAGCTATTAAAATAGTTCAGTTTTGGTTTTTAATGAAAAGTGGTCATATTTCTTTTTGTTCCTGTATTAAGTTAATTTAGAAATATGTTTGGAACATTTTATCTTTGTTAAATTCAAGTTTTTGTTTTGTAAAGGAACGACCAAGCTTCAGCTTCAGACAGTGAGTTGAGCATTGCGTTTGATACATTTAGCCTGCTCAAACCAATACAAATTGCCTGAAATAAACAGACATAAAACACTTTATGCATTTCACAGTATTCATTGAAAAAATTTTCCTAGATAAATGAGCTCTGTTAGGTGCATATCCAATCGTTTGTATGCTAAATTTTTGCATATGGGCCCGGGGCTGACTCACTACGCCACTGCCCTCATTCTTCCTTCCTCTACTTCCTCTTGCATTGGCATTCACAGCATGACATGTACCTGCTCTCTTCCTCTCTGATAAAACAGAAACTGTCCCGTGGTGCCACTGAGAGCTCAGTACATATGAGATAATTTGCTGTTTGATCAAAATAATTGTGCTGTCGGAATCATCTCAGAGAGCCACGTCATTGCCGTTCTCCGGATAACAGAGGAATATAGAAAACTCATAGAGCGGATCGACATCCCAGTGTGCCGAGGGATGGTAGAATGTGGTTGTACGAATATTGTTTCATGAAATAAGATAAATGAGGTAACTGAGGTTCATCTTGATGTCCTTGGATATACTGTATGTGCTGATGTTTTTAGGTTGTGTTCCCCAGATGCAGTTCTTGTTGCCAGCTGACAGCGAATTATTACTTTTTTTTTCTTTGGCCTTTGCATTCTAACTGAAAGGAACAGTAGAGACAGGACTAGATGAGAATATCAATTTATTTTATTGTTGTTTGGCAATGAAAATGCATTATTTCAGATTTAAATAGAATGTATTTTTGTGTGTGTTGTTCATTTGACAGACTTTCTAGTTTCTATACATTTTTGTTAAATCTGTCTTGCTGTTCAGACCCCCCCCCCCCCCCGCCCCAACTTAATTAAATGTACATTTGTTTATTGCGTGGCAAGGAACAATGCTTTATTTTGAAATTCAATTAATTTAAATAAAATAATTTAATATTACTTTTTGATTTAAAAATTATATCTGGCTTCCTCTTCAGATAAGAAGATTTAATTTTTTTTTCTCTTATAATTTATGTATTTATTTATTGGAAAATTCACTATTTGCATTTTTTTATTATTATTAAATTCAATGAAATTACCAACCTATTTTGGTTACAAACACCTTGCTCTGTGTGAACTGTGATGACATCTCCTGTTATTTCTGCTAACATTTACTCTTTTGCTTTAGTGGCTTTTCGGCTTTTGTCTTTCCCTTTCTGCATCCAACTGTCTGAGACTAAGTTTGTGTGCTTGTGCGAGTCTGTGATTACAGCAATACACAGAATTACTTCATGCGTACGGTTTAATCTTTCTCAACAAACAATTCCATAAAAGTGTGCAGTCTCACTCATTCATATCATGCTGAGTTTCTTTATGAAAAGCAGTCAAGCTGTAATAATGTTAAGGCTAATGTGCACACCTCTAAGCAGGATAGGAAATGCAGACCATTAGAATGCATGTGCAGGACTTGATGACTCTCCACAAATGATGAGCGATGAGTCAGAAAGTGTGCAATTTAAACTGATGTGATGTCAACAATGGAATCAATCACTGGATTTGAAGTTAATACATTCAAAGTGAGCTTTGTGAAGCTTCGTGGTTTCATGAATTTAATTTATTGAGCAGTATTACTGACTGATGGCATCACAGGCTTTAGGGACGTCTTTTTATGAACTTGCTTTGCGAGCAGCCAAACCTTCGAAATTATAAATTAACAATGCTTTCATTTACTCAAAAGGGACATATTATACTTCTATATTTTGCACTTTGTTTTTCCACTAGAGCACACTTGTTATGTTATTTGAGATTTCTTGCAGCAATGACCGTTTTTCATTAATATTTCACTGTTCATCATACTTTTATATGAAAACATTTCATACATATTTTCAAACATCATACATACTTTTTTGTATGTAAATGACCTCTGTTATGATTGGCTAATCTCTGCATAATTGCGTAGTTTACAGTTTAGTTTAAAGGAATAGTTCACCCAAAAGTTAAAATGTGCTGAAAATGTTCTCGCCCTCAGGACATCCAAGATGTAGACGAGTTAGTTTTTTCATCAGAACAAAGAGGTTTAGCATAACGTCACTTCGTCACCAATAGATCTTCTGCAGTGAATGGGTGCCGTCAGAAGGAGGGTTCAAACTAATGTAGAGTTCTTATACATTTAACAAATTAAAATTTTGTGTTTATTATGGGTTTTGTATTTGACCAGCCTTTTGCTTCACAAGATGTTAACAGATGGACTGAAGTCAAGTGAATTACTTGCAGATTATCAGATGTTAAGACACTTTCCGATGGCACCCATTCACTGCGGAGGATCTATTGGTGAGCAAGTGATGTAATTCTCACATCCGTTTTTTCAAATATTGACTACTATAGCTTTTTTTCACAAAACATTTGATCAATGCTTTCACAGTAAAGAAACATGATAGGATATCACAGACAGCAACTTTTTCACGACATTACTAATATTTATTTTGAAATGTGATACAGATTCCCAAGTGTTTCTATTACATCAACCAACCAACTCCATCAGGACCCTTCATACAGAGCTGATCTGACAGTTAGCTCAATGTCATGAGCTCTCAGGACCTGATGTGTGACACGCAGAGAACTAACCAGAATGAATGGGGCAGAGCGAACAACAAACTAATTTGTGTATCTGATCTCTCCCTTTCTCATCTGTCTTTTCCCTTGACCTTTATAGTTGTGACATTTGACAGTTCAAAGATAGAAGAGAGAGGATATGCTGCAGGCAGAATTCTTTTCTCCAGAGAGTTTGTGTCACAGTGTGCATGAGAATGTCTTGCAATGTGCTTTGTGGTGTATGTCACTTTCATTCTTTTTTTCCCTCAATTTGTTTTTTTTTTATGATCAGGCAAATTCAGAAAAATAGCATTCATTGGTAAATGGAGTTTTGATGTACTTTAAAACTGCATTTCCTCTTGTTGTGGTCATTCAGATGCTCTAAAAAAATGCTGGGTAAAATACAACCCAGTTCTGGGTAAAATATGGACAAACCCAGCAATTAGGTTGTTTTCAACCAAGAGCTGGGTTGAATGTTTAACCCAGCCTTCTGTGCAATAACCCAATAACCCAAAAATCAAAAGCAGCATAACATTTTAATCTACCTCCGATGCGTGCTGTTGAATGTATTCTTTTTAAGCATTTATTTCATCTCTGAATACATGAACATGCATGTCAGCCTTTCAGGTAGCATACTAGCCAGGTTTGCCTGTGTTTTCTGGAGAGTTATTTTTCACCAGATGTGATCAAACAGTGGCTTCAGGCATGCAAAAATTCAACCAGGCTGCACTGTTTGCACTTTCGCTTTTATCACCTCAAAAACAGGCAAAGACACAACCTTCCCGGCATCCTGCTTGACAAATGTATACATGATAAAATAGATAGAGCACCTGCTCTTCCCTGGAGAGATCTCTATTGCTGCTTGCTTCCTTCTCTCACCATAACTCTCAGTAAATAGGACATCAGCGCTGTTTATTTCCACTGTGTTCATAGCCAACGAAAGCGTGCAGTGGAAAATAATGGCTAAAGTCTGATTTGTGCTACCCATAACCATGGCAACCAAGCATCTCTGAACCCCCAACTAGTCAGAAAGTGGTGGATGAGGACATATATTCAATTAAAATTTTAAATAGCAAATCCACCATTGCATAAGTGCAACTGGCTTTAAAGGGAATGGGAAATGACACTCTGATTGGTTTATTGCACGTTACACCCAAAAAGCATCCATTACTCAATAAGAGAATATGGACAACCTGTTTTGACCATGTGCCTGTGCACGCCGACCATTTTGCCATCATTAAACTAGCAAAAGTGGATTCGGACACGCCATGAGTGTACCTGTGCCATGCGCTTTAGACTGTAGTGGAGAAGAATCTACAAAACATGAGACTACATCTAAAGTCTTTATTTGCTTTCCATTTAATATCATTGAAACAATTGAGATATTAAAGAGGTCTCATTTGTAATTTTTCTCTCCTATGGGAGAGCACATATGGAACTGGCCGGCTGCCATAGCCGAACCTGATTAAAGCACCTCTGATCGTTGTGTTTGCTAATCAAAAACTCCTCGCACCAGTCATGTCTGCTGTGCCAGGCCTAAATATCAGCCCCTGAGTGGATCGTTTTGTAGGCTGTATGGTCAAAGTTGTTAAGTTAACAGTCATGAACTCCTATGAACATTTCAGGAACCTTTCCCTGATGTATTATGTATGTAAATGAATATTGGTTACCGATCGGAGATACTTAATGCTACTTAATGGGTGATCTTTATATTTAATGGCTTTTTATGGGTGTGTGAATGCTGATGGTGCCTGTGAAATTGCATAATAGCTGATACATTTGCAGATAAATTGAGGCTGTGACATCCATTTTCACTTTCAAGCTCAGGCTAAACACATTCATGATGTTTTAGGAAGGAATAGGTAAAAATTGTATATTGTACTACTAACCTTCGTGGGTTCAATTCCCAGGGAACACAAATACTGGTCAAAACATATGTAAAGCCTGAATGCACTGTAAGTCGCGTTGAGTAAAAGTGTCTGATAAATGTAACATAATATATCTAGATAGGTATTGGTGTTCTGAAATGAGGAGACTATTTCACAAGCAACTGGAAAAAAAGATATGTATATTATAAATGTATTACTTCATGCATATTTAATGTTTAAAATATTCATAGCTTACCTTACTTTTCCTAATCAGATTATAGACAGGGTATACTTGCGATGCCATCAGCAAAAGCTCTACAGCTTCCCATTGAGTCTGGAAGTGTAGACTTTAAATGACATACTGCATGTTTACGAATACATGTTTTCGAGCCAATGCATGATTTGCATGCCAATTGAATGTTTTCATTTTGCCAAAAGCTACTTTGAAGTGTCTGGGTATGTAGTCATGGCAACTGCTTTTGTGTACAGACAAGCGAGCTGCACACCATTACATATTGCTGGTGGTTTATGACACTTTCATTCAAGCATGTGTTCCTGGGGAACAGGGTTTGATTACTACATTGTAAAATCTGTAAGATATACTACAAGTATTCCTGGATGACTGAAAACGAAAGTACCAGGAGTTTTCACACATTCATCTGTATAAAAAAGGGCTGCTTGTTTAGAAATCTGAATGCAAAAGTTTATGAGACTTGCATTGTATTTTCAGAAGAGAAAAGTGCAGTTATGTGAACAAAGAGTTATTTTGCATGATGTTTTTAATAAGAATATTTACTGTAGGCAAAAACTGAATTGCAAATATGATTGATCATCAATTATTTGATTGGTTGATTATCTGACATCTTTAAAGCAGCACCACTACTGGATCGGTCATTTCTTTTCCCCTCATTCTTCTATATTTTATCCTTACATCCCACTGTGACAGCCTTGGTTGCACTTTATGCATTCATTAATTTAGCATTTACTTAAACTATAAAGTATCTCTAGTGCACCTCCCACTAGTACCACTGTGGCCTTTATGTGAGCTTCCTAAAAAGTCTGATCATTTAAGCAACGCTCATAAAAGTTAAGTGTTGACTCATAAATATCTTGACCAAACTTGTTCAATTACCTTTCCCTCTCCAAATTCATTTTTGCTTCAAGTGCCAAATCAGAGGATTCTAGATTGAGCTGTTCTGCTGATATCTACCTCATTTCTTTCCACAGCATTCCTAGCTATTTTTTGAGAGAAATGGAACCAGTAAACTAAAACTTCCCAATGCCATTGTGTTTGAAGAAATAGTTCACAAAGAAATTAAAATATGCTGAAATTTACTCTAGATGTACTGTAATGCTGAATTTCCCCAAATCTGTTTCAATGAAGAAACAAACTCATTAATAACATAGATGGCATAAGGGTGAGTAAATTGAGCTATTCTTTTAAAGGAATAGTTCACCCCAAAATTTTTTTTTTATGTTTACCTGCTTACCTCCAGGGCATCTGAGATGTAGGTGACTTTGTTCCTTCAGTAGAACACAAAGATTTTTAACTCAAACTGTTGCTGTCAGTCAGTCATATAATGGAAGTGAATGGGAATCACAGCTTTGAGAGTAAAAAAAAAACCTACACAAGCAAAACCAAATTAAACCCTGCAGCTCGGATTGACACATCGATGTGTAAAGACATGAAACGATCGGTCTGTGCAAGAAAAAGTATTTATATATCAATTTTTACCTCTTACTCACTGCATTGTCCGAACTATCCTGAGCGCATTGTCAACAGCCGGCATGTGATGTGTCTTCTTCTTCTTGCTTTACGGCGGATCGCAGACTTAAAAGTGCCTTACTGCCACCAATCTTTCAAATGGATAATTGACACTCTATCTACAATCTCAATTAGGAGTGTCAAAGGTCCATTTGAGAGATAGGTACATGTAAGTTGTAACATTGAAAAAAAAATGTATGGTGTATATATGTCATTATTTAAATGTATATGTTTGGATTCAGATTTGTAAAGGTACTTAAAGCACCAATGTTCCTAATATTTCTGCACTTCTAAGAAATAAATGGTTGTTTCATTAAAATATTTCAATTAGTGTCAAGATATTTTAGGTGAGTGTTTTGAGCTGTAGCAACTCTCAACTGTTAATTTAGACACTGAAGTTCAATGCATATTAACATGATTAACCGTTCACTTTAAGTTATTCCTGTTTGGCCTGAGAGAGAGTTATTTTACCATGAGTGTCTTATCTTTGATTTTGTGCCTTCATTTACCTCTTGTCGCACAATGGATGTAAATTACTCCCAGAATCTGAGAACGCAATTAAACACTTCAGAGTGTGATGAGCTCTGTAATTAAAGGATAAGCTGTGTTGCATGGGCAGGCCTTTTCTGGCAACACGCTTACACTTCTGCACAGGTTTCAATCATGTTGTGTTTTGGTGTATTACTTATTATATATATTTCACAATTTAGCGATAACAGAAAACAAGGACTGCACTGTTCATTTAAGAATTTTTTTATTTTATGTCTTGATAAACACTATGATTAATCTTGTAGTCATCGTAATTAGTAAACACAATGGCTGGTGACAAAACATGCAGTCCACACTGGAAGGAATAAATATTCCACTCTTTTAAAAGAAGAGCAGTGCTGCGTGACATTTGGATATTCTTACTCATTCAGAAGATTGATTTTAGATATTAAAAGTGAATTAGTTTGTATGATTCTGTATTTGAGTCTGTGACAACAACTGAAGGAAGAAAAACTGTGAGTCTCATTGATATGCTGTTACCCTCCACTGAGTTTTCTTTAAAACAGAAGTAAATATGTGCAAGTCTTATTAAAACAGTGAAACTGCCTTTTGGTTGAACGACTGTGGGACATTGTTAATTGCAAATTGGAACACAAATTAGGTTTCGTCAAAACAGACTTGGCAAAATTCTGTGATCATTTCTAAATTTATGTGCAGTGTAGCTCATGTTGATCTTTTTTATATAGAAAATATATGCAATGGTCAAAAATATTATATATTGTATAAAGTTGTGTCCAGACATCAAACTCAGTATATAGATTGTGCCAGGGGTTTGAAGAGATTAATTACCTGTTAAACTTCCACTTTCTTGTTTTTACCCATTTATTTTTTCTTTCTTTTTTTGAGAACCCCTCAGCATAAAACTTTTAGAAGCTAAACTGTTACTGGTGTTCCCCTGGGTTCAGCTTTAGGTCCAGATGTGTTTTCAGCTTAGTTCTCAGAGAAACATTTTTTTTTTCTGTTCATTTTTCATGCTTATTAGTTTTTAGAAAGTAGTCAGACAGATGCTGCATACCTTCCTGTCATAATGATTTAGGCTGGCTTTAAAGGAGGACCTTGTTCTATTGTTTTTGGTGAATAAATAGTAATTTGTGCCATTGTTGTACAGAAGATAGCAGCAGTTTGTGTGCCGTCTGCTGGCTACTTCTGACAGTACGGTCCTTTTAAAGTGTTTATGTGAGGTTTCCTTTTATCAAATGCATGTTAAATGTGAAAACTGTCTTTGTAAACTGTTATAATTGATTTAACATGCTGTGCATTGCTATACTCTGTAATTGTTGCTGCTGTCTTCTTTACTGTCAGTCATTGCACACATTAGGATGTTATAAAAGGCTGAGGAAACTGACTGATGGACGTTTTCATGAGTTAAACGCTTGTCTTTTTTTTTCAGGGATGAGGCACTGTTTATCGCTTCCTCCACTGCCTCTCGTCATGCTGTTTTGGTCCGTTAGGGAGTGCAGCTCTAACACATCCAGGCAAATCACTCATAAAATAAAGGCTGAAAAGAAAGTTGTCATGATGCCCATCAGCTGTTCAGCTGAGAAAAGAGTACAGTAGACTGTCAGTCAAATCAAAACAGCAGGGCATCTATATAGCAAGTTCATTTAAGCTAGCAGTTCTGAGCTTGTTTTGTTTCAGGTCTTAGAACATTGACAGTTTTTCACTTTACAGAACATATTGGGATTGCTACAAACCTTTTATCGTCACAGCAGATGAACCCATATTTATTTTTTATTCTATTTCATTATAAATAAAATTATTCTTTATTTTATTTTGTAATATAATTAATTAATATAATTTAATTAATAAATCTGTCTGATTTTGCTTGTGTAAATTTACAGATAAGTTTGTGGCATAATATTGTTGAGTATAATGAGCACATTTTTCTTTCTCTGCTGTCTCCAACAAACAATCAGAACAACTCTCGAACCATTTTTGTCACAACCCACCAGTTGGGAACCAATGATGTGTGGGATCTGAGGCGTGACAAGAGTCAATCCCCATCTGGCAACAATAATTCACAACAAGTTAGACAGAGTTGTGGACTCTGGATAATGTTGTAAAATAATCCTCAAGAAGCAGGGCTCTATTTTCCACATGTGTGCATCACTGCTCTATGAAGAAGGTGCCTGAAGTCTTCTCATGTGCTCGAGACAAGTCTTGAAATCTTCAATTTCATGCTTGCTTAGTCCACAGAACACAAATATTGATTTGTGTTTATAATTCCCAAATGATTATAGTTATTGTTTATGACCGGAAGAGGACTAGAAGGATTAGAATTTTAGTTTTTTCAAGTTTTCTTTGAGTTTAGTTAAGCTGTTTATTGACACAATTGGTTCACTTGTGTTTGTCTGACGTCAGACAGATGCTAAAAGCTTTAGAAGGAAAGCACTCCTTCTTGTTACTTAAAATGAGTCTAAGCTATATTTTTTTACTTGTCCTTGTCCCTTCTTTTTCTTTCTCTTCTGCTCCAGCTGGTTGGAGGTGAGTTTGACCTGGAGATGAACTTCATCATCCAGGATGCAGAGGCCATCATCTGCATGCTGGAGCTGCTGGAACACTGTGAAGTCACATGCCAGGCGGAAATCTGGAGCATGTTTACTGCCATACTACGCAAGAGTGTCCGCAACCAGCAGACCAGCACTGAGGTCGGCCTCATTCAGAGACTTTTGCTCAGAATGAGCTCTGTGGACGACATGATCGCAGGTGAGTGGTCTCGACCTGACCCTCTTTTAGAGTTTTAGAATTGACCTCTTATAAAACAAATTTTTTTCTGTTTGCCCAAAGCTCTATAAATGGTTCAGAAAATGTTTAGACGGCTCTGAAATGAAAGATGTGCAAAAAATACAGTCGGCTTTTAACAGCACATGCAAGATATGGGCAAAATCTTTTAGATTTTAGACATCTGAGAGTGTGGGAGTTGCTGTGAGTGAAGAAATTTCTTCTAAGCAGTGGAATTCATCAGGCTTAGGAAGAAGAGAAACCGAGAGAAAAATCTCATTAGTTGCACCGTCTGGTAATGAGATTGACTGGCAGTTTAGAGCAATATTAAATTTTACTTACAGTTTATGAATGAAGAAGAATGTTTTTTTGATTAATTCCATCTGTATTTCATGGGCAACATTTTCCTCTGTCTGCATACATTAAATGGCATTTTTCACAATCAAAGTCCTAAAAGGCAGGGCTGTGAATTGCTTCATAGAAGGTTTCATCAGCAGACTTGATGAAACTCAAAATTAAAGTGTAAAATGGAATTAGCATAAATTTGCATGTTTTCCTCGCAGCGGTGAGTGTATACCTGTAGGTGCTGTTTCTGAACCATATGTGTATTTATGTGTGTTTATGTGACACACACTCATCTATCTGTCTGTCTGTCTGTCTATCTACTGGTGAAACGTTTGAGGTAATACAACAAATTCTAAAACATTTCTTAGGGTAAGCTAGGGCTGCATTTATTTGATAAAAATACAGTAATAACAGTATTATTGTGAAATATTATTTAAATTTAGTGTTTTTTATTTGTATATATTTTAAAAAGCATTCTTATGATGGCAAAGCTTTTTTTTTTTTTTAAAGCAGACATTACTTTAGCCTTCAATCTTAATATCTGCTATAATCCTAATCAAATTTATATATAATGAGAAAATTAATGAGAAAAAAATTACTTATTATTTTAGCCAATATAACAAAGAGTGAAAACTTTAAGGGGGGTCTGAATACTTTCGTACCCATTGTATATAATAATGAATAAAATACAGTAAATATTACGCACAATATAATATAATATAATATAATATAATATAATATAATATAATATAATATAATGTCTTTCTTTGATGGCAATGGTTGATTTTCAATATATTCCAACTTTACATGCACACTGTGCCCACTTCAGTTAATCCAGATCTAACGTCTCTCTGTTTTGTTTTGTTTTCTCTATGATGAACAGACCTGCTGGTGGATATGCTAGGAGTTCTGGCCAGCTACAGTATCACCGTCAAAGAACTCAAATTGCTCTTCAGCATGCTGAGAGGAGAAGGAGGATTGTGGGTAAGCCACTGAAATTGAGTGAAAACTCATGTAGGGCTCTGGGGCTCCGAGGGGTTGTTGAGATTGTTGAGCCTTTTTAGACCTCTAGAGCAATCAACCGCAGAACAAGCCTGCCCAGGTGTCGAATCACTGTTCTCTCGGGTGAGAGAAATTGACTGTACACCGAGTGCTCGCTAACAATACAGTGAGGATGTTGTGACAATAGTTTTCAGTTTTTGGATAGAGTGAAGTACCCCTATGGAGTCAAAAAGAGAGACTTGTGCTATGACTGGGGCTTTAATGAAACAATTAATTATGAGACATGGAACTGGAATGTTTCGATCAGCATGAGTTTTCATTATCTTGTCAAAACAGGTGAGAATATAACAGATTGGATCAATGTTCTTAAATCAGAACTGATTTATTGAGGCAAAACATTAAATTTAAAGTTGAACATTTCAGAAATTCTTGCTGAGACGATCCTGAGGGATTTTAGTTAGGGTGATTTGGTTTTTCTTTAAGTCACTTGTCTTACCTCTCCCGTACTTTTGTCTTCCACAGCCAAGACATGCAGTCAAACTGCTCTCAGTGCTGACTCAGATGGCACAGAGACACGGACCAGACACTTTCTTTAACTTCCCTGGGCGAAGTGCAGCTGTGAGTGACCCCGCTTTTTAGCCTTTTTTTGCATTTCAAGGAAAGCGTATCTCAGTTGTCATGAAGTTAAATTAAAAGTTGTTTTTAAATGGTTATTTTTATAATATGGTTAACCAATAAATAACCAATATTAAATCACAAAAAAAATTTGAATCAATCGTTTTAAACTCTACAAATAAGTGTATATTTCACAACATTATACATGCAAACAACTGTTCAAAAGTTTGGGCCGGTAAGTTTTTTTTAATGCTTTAGAAAGAATTGTTTTAAGCTGATCAAGCCTGCATTTATTTGATCAAAAATACTGTGAAATATTATTACAATTTAAAAGAACTGTTGTCTGTTTTAGTACGTTTTAAATGTTAATTGCAATGGCAAAGCTGACCTTTTTAGCAGCTTTTATTCCAGTCTTACATGATCTATCATAATGATAATTCTTATTATCATCATTATTGAACAGTTTTATTGTATTTTTAATTAAATTCTTAAAGAATAACTTTAAGTGTATTAGTTCACAGCAAAAGTAAACTAAAAGTAAAATTAGAGTGTGCATTTCTATATAAGTTTATGTACAGTGTAATCAATTTAGACCAATAATAATACATTTAAAAACTGCTTGTGACTATTTAACATATATTTATTTGACTGGATATTTGTAAACAATAACTTGATGGCGTTAATTATTATTATTTTTATTTTATTTTATTTTGAAGCGCTGGATGGATATAAACAAATGTCTAGCATGTTAAAAGATTATTACATAACATATACAGACTCCAATACATTTTTGCCTTTTTTTTTTTTTTTTTGCTAGGCGATTGCGTTACCTCCCATTGCTAAATGGCCTTATCAGAACGGCTTCACCCTCAACACCTGGTTCCGCATGGATCCTCTGAACAACATCAGTGTGGATAAAGACAAACCCTACCTTTACTGGTGACTACATTTCCAGCCTATGCTTTAATGCAGTTATAAAGAACTTTGTCATCTCATAGATAAAACTTGATTAGCTGAAAATAAAATGACCTTCATGGCCTGCTTCTGTAAGTAAATTAAACTGAGTGGTTTTGTTTTTAGCGGTTAACAGAGAGATAGAGTTCTGGCTGCTATGCCACTTATATAATGAGCTTGTTAGAGGATTTTATTTTTTATTGATGATGTGGTGGATTATGCAAACATAAAAGGGGATTCTACTGATTTAAACAACAGAGTTTTGAACCCAGGGCATAATGTTCTGGAATCGCTGGAAAATATCTGCAGAGTGACACTAGGGTGGAAATAGCCAGGCAAAAAGAGCACCATATGTAGAGACTTGTGGGTAATTAGAGCTCAGATCAGTAGTACAGACATGTATTTATTGGCCAGGATTCCAGGAGCGAGGGAAAATGTTCCTAGAAGGAGAAGGAGTGAGTGTGTTTTGAGAAAGAAGGACAACGTACATTTTTGAACATCCACAAAAAAAAAAAAAAAAAAAAAAATTCACAATATTGAGTTCAGTTCCTCCATACATTATGTAGATCCAGGCATTGAGAAGCTGCCCCAGACTTTGTGAGGAGGTTACAAAACAGCGTTGTTGAAGGCTGCCATGCTAATAACGCTAGCTAGCGTTTGATAGCTTTTGAAAGCGAGCGCTGGGTCCTGCTTGCTGTTTTGCTGCCAGATCTGTAGCCGGAGCTGCCAAGTGCAGGACCGCTCACACAAACTCAGAGTTCAATCTGTGCATGACACAGATTCGGAATAAAAGGGGATGTTTCACGAAAAAAAACAGAGCATTGATTGACACTGAGAATCACACTTATTCTCTGCTCTTGAAGACTCTGAAGCGGTCTCTTGTGCTGTTAGTTTTCTTGTATGCGACGGTGATGTATTACTCGCTCCTCTCTGTTTGTTTTGGAACAGAAAACCAGTTAATGCATATCAAGAAATCTACATACTGTGCTTAAAATATTGTAGACCAGCCTAAGCTGGTTTTCTGGTTTTCGGGTCTGGTCAAACTAGTCTGTTGGATGGGTATAAGTTTAAAAAATATATATTTTTATGCTGGCTTGTAGACCAGCTTAGATGTTTCTTTCAGTCTGACCAGCCAAAGTGTCCAAAAACCATCCTGGGACAGGGACAAAAACCCATCAAACCAACTGTAAGCTAGTTTAAAGTATATAAATATATAGTTTATATGGTTTTCCAAGGCTAAACTGGGATTGACAGGATCACACCTGGTTTAAGCTTTTTTTCAAAGAAGAACTGATGTAGATGTTTCAAACATAGCACATGTTATGTGTTATGAATTGCTGTATATTGTATGTATTTTTCAATTTTCCAATTTCAGTTTCCGTACAAGCAAAGGCATCGGCTACTCGGCACATTTTGTGGGGAACTGCTTGATTGTGACATCGTTGAAGTCGAAAGGAAAAGGTTTCCAGCACTGCGTGAAATATGACTTTCAGCCCCGCAAGGTAGGCTTTCATTTCCAGCTTTGATTCTCTCTCTCCCCCCTACTAGCATTTGTAGTAATCTACTGATGGTGCTGTGAAGGAGGAAGAATTGAGTGGATGCACTTGTGGATTTTCTTGCTGTGATGCTCAGTGAAAATCACAAGGCTGTGCTGGAAAATGCACGATCCAGTTAACTGGGCTAAATATGTTTACAAGCTGTTACTAAACCCCAGGAAATGGGATAACTAAGGTCTTTTTTATATTTGTTTTTGTTTTGTTGAATCGAAGGGAAGTCTCTTGGAAATCACTGCACTGCTGCTGCAGTTTTGAAACATCTGTCTAATAAATGATTTCCTTGTTTTTTACTCAAAATTGAATGCTTTTAGCTGATGTAATCTTTATAAATGTTAATTACTCATAGTTGCTCTGTTGAGCTTTAAAACAACGGGCCTGCCAAGGTCGGGAAAGTCTTTCCCAAAATGAAATCTTATAGGTTAATTGCACATACATGGGGCAGATTTGCATATTGTGTGAAACTTTGAGTTGATGTCCAACATAAGATGTTATTTAAATGCAAAATAAAATGAATTACAAACTTAAAAAAAATAAAAAATAATAATAATAATAAATCATTTACATAATTTATAAATAATTCATTATAACAAAAAAATAAACGGGATGAGCACTTTAGTGGTAGGCTGTTTACAAAAATTTAATTTTAATGTTTTCATTTTCATGTGTTTAATGTGCATGCAAGTGTTTAGTCAAATTTAAGCCAAATTTCTTTGGATTAATCAGATTTTCATTCGCATGGATGGTAAATGAACTGTTTAATTCTTCTGATCTCCAGTGCTTTAGACTTCTCTAGGGTTTTTATTTATTTTTCTTTTCTTCTTCCTAATTACAGCTTTGAAATTTTGATTTAGTGACTTAATATGAGCGGTAACAGGCATTATAGCAACTCTATTAGATTTTGTATGTGGTTTTGTTTTGAGGATTATAGAACAACAACAAATGGCAATAGAGAAATATCATAGTTCATGCATATATGCATGTGTTTGTCAGAACAGCTAAATGGATATGTTTTTCATGTTGTTTTAAAAATGAACTAGTATGAAAGAGAAAATGATTAAAAACAGCTCTGTTGCATGTTGCATTGCTTTAAAAATATACAACAAGCAGCATGCTTTTTGTCTTGAATGATGTGAGCTTCAGTGTGTTTGAAACACTGCACCATATTGTGACATGTCATGTGGTGGCACATTGACAGAAATGAAATCTGTAATGACCCTTGTCTCCTGCTAAGTAACCTGCCTTTACTTCCTCACTACTTTCATTTCCTCTCTGCCTCTGTCTGCTTCCACTCCTCTCCTCTCTTCTCTTCTCACTCAAGATCTGATGTATTATTTATATCTAAATGCAAATTTAGCTGCATTAGACCTTCTGCTGGCTGCCCGTGAAAATGGTTTTGGGTTGAAATGCATGCTTCCAGTGCCAGAAAAAAAAAAATGGAAATCTGTATTTTTTCCTGATCTTCCTGATTTCATAAACTATTGTATCATTTACTTGTTAAAGGTACACTCTACTTTTTTATTTTTTTATTTTTTTAAATAAGCTCGTGTTCCAACTCCCCTAGAGTTAAAGAGTTGAGTTTCACCATTTTTGAATCCATTCAGCTGATCTCCGTGTCTGGCGGTAGCACTTTTAACTTAGCTTAGCATAGATCATTGAATCTGATTAGACCATTAGCGACTCCCTCAAAAATGACCAAAGAGTTTTCATTTTTATGTTTCCTATTTAAAACTTGACTCTTCTGTAGTTACATCGTGTACTAAGACCGACAGAAAATATAGTGATATTACGCAGCGCCTGAAAATACACGATGCACTATGTAACTTCAGAAGAGTCAAATTTTAAATAGGAAAAAATATAGAAACTCTTTGGTCATTTTTGAATGAGATGCTAACGGTCTAATCAGATTCAATGATCTATGCTAAGCTAAGCTAAAAGTGCTTCCACCAGAGCCAGAGATTGGCTGAATGGATTAGGTAAAACCCAACTGTTTAACTCTAGGGGAGTTGGACAACGAGCCTATTTTCAAGAAGTATTATTGGAATTAGCATTTAATTCATTTACTGTTATATTATCAGTCTATAATTTTTATGATGTATTAATGTAACTTGACAGTGTATCCATCTATTTTCTTTAGAATAACAAGCACTGATAAGTCATTGATTGTGCGAGAGAATAAAATGAAATGAAATTGTTTTTTTTTTTAATGATGACAAAATCACAATGTAATAACTTTTTTCCTCCTCTAGTGGTACATGATTAGCATCGTTCACATCTACAACCGCTGGAGAAACAGTGAGATTCGCTGCTACGTAAACGGACAGCTTGTCTCCTATGGTGACATGGCTTGGCACGTCAACACCAACGATGTAAGACCACTTTGCTATCGCTTTCTCAGTCTGTAGCTGCTGGATGTTGTCTCAGAGTGTTATCATCACCACTGTGTGCACAGTGTGAAATTTAGTTATGAAAGATGTATTGATTTATCACAGTTTCAGAATATATACTGGAAATGACGTCTATTTCTGCCAGCACATCAAGCCTATCATGCAAAAAACATTTTCTTAATTAGTAGGTTTTGTTTATGTATATTGTAGATTTGCCTTTATATATGTTTAAGTATGAACAACTACATCCGTAAAAAAAAAATAGACACTTAACCCCTAGTTGCTCCAGAGGCGTGCGACCTCTGACATATATAGCAATTGTAAGTCGCTTTGGATAAAAGTGTCAGCTAATAGTTTTATGTTTGGAATACACACAACAAAAATTCGGATTAATAACTTGGAACACTCTAATGTAGAAACTCTGAAGCTGTCTGTGAAATACAGACCTGTTTTTATCCCAGATCAAACCTTTTATGAGATATTATCAGAGGGCTAAAAACATTTGATTAAAATTCACAGACCTTTGCCTCTGTTTTGCTGGACCTCACTGAAAGCAATGTAAGATAATTAAAAGGTTGGACCAGCAGTGCAAACCTCAGATCTCCTGGGAGTCGATTTTGATTAAACTAATAGGCAGGTTTCAGCACTGAATAACATATCTGCAATACTACATCTCAATTACGCTGTGAACCGATAATCGCTTAGTATGAAGTTTGCATACTGACGTCCACTATATTTACACACCAGCTCTCAATTTTTTTCCTTTACTATTCACTTTTGAGAGATTGCTACGGAGAACTCCAAGCTGTTTTGTTCATGTGCTTATCACAGAGCTATGACAAATGTTTCCTCGGCTCATCTGAGACAGCAGACGCCAACCGAGTCTTCTGCGGACAGCTTGGAGCCATCTATGTGTTCAGTGAAGTGTTAAACCCTGCTCAGATATTCGCCATCCATCAACTAGGCCCAGGATACAAGGTATGTATCAGATTTGCCAAAGTGCGTTACACAACAATGCTTCGCAGTCACCATTGATCTCCAAGAGAGGTTATTCCTTTGTCAATGACATTTGGTTATTGATTAATGTGCATTCCAACATGATTTCACCACGCTGAGGAAATAACCACGTTTTGGAATCTCAGCTGGTCATTATTGTCCGGCTACCATGTAACAAAACTGGATATTCCAGCAGTAAAAAAAGGTGTGAAAACTCTTTTTGTTGTCCAAAGTTTCTCAGTTTTGCTTCTTAATGAAGTCTAAGTTTATAGTCTTTCTTTCCCTTTCATGTTTCTGACCTTTTGGTGCTAATTCTCAGGGTGCTTTTGAGGTGATTTAGCTTTCATTGTGTCCATGGGGTAAACAGTGCAGGTTACTGTGATTTGTGTTTTTTTTTTTGTTTTTTTTTTCAAGGCTGTATCCTTATTAAATATGAAGCTCTGTCATATTAGTAATTAGGACTCGCAGAAGTTTTTCAGTCTCATTGTGCAAAGTCTAATTTTCGCTGAAGTACCAGGCTTTGATTAGTGACTCATTATCTATAACAATAAACCACATGCATGGAACGGAAGCATATGTATCACAAAATGCACATGGGATCAAAGCCATTGTTTATGAATGATGAGCTTTTGCTAATTTAATTTCAAATTCACCATCTCTTTTGTCTTTGCTTCATTACAGTAGTGTTTTAGTTATGGGCTGTGTAATCTACAGGGACAAGAAAGCTAATAACTTTGATTATTTTTACCTTTTGTGTTTTAAACTACCAAGTAGACATTTGCACTGGGTGTTCTCTAATCAGTTTGGGGTGGTCATTTCCCTGATTATTTGCGTTTCTAGACCTCTGGTTCACGCTGCCCCTCACTTCGTCGTGGCAGGCTGGTTGCCAGAAATAATGAGCTGTCTGCTTCAGGGAGAAAGCAATTACCCACCTCAGATGAACCTGTGAATGGAGTCTCTCGAAATCTGAAAAGAGGTTGTATCTTTCAGTGGAGTGCCAGCTATCAGGCTCCCTGTCAGCTCTTCGGCTTCGGGCTGATCTAGCATGTCTAATAATAGGGCAGAGGCCTTCAGAGTTTACGTAGCAGGGCTAGACCACTGGACCTGGCCCCCATTTGATGAAAAACACAATAAAATGGGGTTTTAATTGTGATGGAGCCACTATAAGCATTACTGAATTCTGAATGACTGCTGAATTCAGTCATTGTTTTGTTTTTTTGTTTCCTTTGTTTTGGCTTGGTTTAGGTGTTCTCAAGTCATGTTAGTTAAAAATAAATCGTAAATATTTTTCCCTCTGTTTTTTGTTTTGCTTTTTTGCTTTACTTCATTTTTGTTTTGCTTTGTGTTTTTCTTTACTTTGCATTGGGTTTGTTTTGTTGTTCTCAAGTCGTGTTAGTAGAATAAATCTTAAATAGATTTTTTTCTGTTTTTGTTTTGTTTTGCTTTGCTTTTCTTTGGTTTTTTTTTTTTTTTTTTTTTTTGCTTTGCTTAATTTTTTGTTTTGTTTGTGTTTATCTTTGCTTTGCTTTGCGTTGGGTTGTTTTTGTTGTTCTCAAGTCGTGATAGTTGTAATAAACTATTAAATAGCCCCCCCCCCCCCCCCCAGTTTTCTACCCTTGTATTTAATGACTTCTGTTTCCTGCCCTCAACATTGATTTACACCATTATTTGTTCTGTTGGCTTTTCTTAGCCTTTACGCAGAGTAACTGCCCGAACACGCATGGTCTTGGT
Source organism: Carassius auratus (assembly GCF_003368295.1). Taxonomy (NCBI): domain Eukaryota; kingdom Metazoa; phylum Chordata; class Actinopteri; order Cypriniformes; family Cyprinidae; genus Carassius; species Carassius auratus. The sequence goes on along the minus strand of NC_039282.1, from coordinate 14,968,082 downwards.
CATGATTAATGTGACTGATCTAAGGATGACTTGATTAGTGACTCACCAGAAAGGGCAGTCTTATGTTGCAGCTGCATAAAAACACTGACCCCCAATCAGACTTGTGGTCTTGAAATAACTTAGTCTCAGATTAGCAGTTTTCATGGTTACTTGATCCTTCAGAAATCCTTCTGATATACTGATTTGGAGCTCATGTGGAAACCATGACACTTTTTTAAATAAAGTTGAAGGGTCATTCAATACATTTTTTTATTATTTTTTTACTTTTCTCTGAGGTCCACATATAATCATAATTTGTACATCAATATACATCATAATTTAGAAGTAAAAGGCTATTTACTAACCTTCCCTCATCTGAACACTATGTTTGAATAAGCATGGCAGATTGTAGACTCAGAAGTAAATGTCCACTGCTATGATTGAAACAGTATGTTTGATGGACATAGATGGACACTGCTGTGATTTAGGTAAAATAAAAAAGCGTAAATACTTAGTACATATCAAACTATCTGTAATAACAGACAAAACATAGTGATCACCTAATAAAAACAGTTACTCACACTTGTGTGGTGCGACATTACTGTCGGATCCAATATATCTGGCACAACATCGTCCTTTAGTTTCAGTATTGCAAAAAATTCTGGTTAGAATTGTGCCTTGTTTGTAAAGAAATCCATGGTGAAATGAAATGAACAAAAGACCAAGTTCCTACTGACACAGTCTGGATCATCATTAAAAATAAAGTTCTTCCACACTTTCCCAATGTTAGGATCTGATGGAAGGATGTGCAAAGACTGTGTTTTTCCAGAACTTTTGCATTGAACAGCATCTTGTTGTCTTCTGATCACTTTATCGTTTGATTTTGTGTAGACCTGCGTTGCTTCTCTCATTATTAACTATAAATGTGCTAATCAGTTATAGATTCACGCTTTGGGCACACCCCCTAACTCCACCCCCACCCTCTCCTCTGCTGATGTCATCGTCCATTGCGATGTTTCATTGTACATATCGTCCGATGCCAAATTTGTAGACATCGCCCAACCCTAATTGGATTGAAGCAGTACTAGTCCCTTACTTTGTCTTTCTCCCTTTTGTCAGGGAAGACAGATGCACTATTGCTACTGCAAAGTCTCACTTGGAGAAAACATGTGAGCATTACATCAGTTTCTGACAAAAGTGTTTCAGACGTTACGCCGACATTCTGTCAGGTTTATTTTCTTCTCATGCTGTGCTTTCAGCTTTTTTGCAAAACTGTCAGCATCCATTAACATGCTGTGGTATTATTTTCCAGTCCGTCTAGAGGATTTTGAGATTTGCTTTGTGCTGTATCATATGTTTGCAGCAGCAACCTGACCAGCAACAGGTGACATTTAGCCTATCTCTGTTCAGCAAGCAGAGTAAACCAAACAACATCTTTCAGGTCAAAATAAGCATACAGACCAGCAAATCTGATATGTGTTTCTTTTCTCTTTCTATTCTCCCATTTTCAAAAGAATAAAGATAACAATAAAGCTAACCAACAGCTAAATAGATATACTTTTTATTTGTATATATATGCTATATTTAATTTGCTCACAAATTTTGAAAAAAAAATAAATATATATTATATATTTTTTTTAATCAAGTTTATTGCCTTGGAAACTGTATCCACATGGCAATAATCTAACGACAACAAGTTAATTACAAACACCCTCATCTTTTAAACAGACACTGGTTCACAGTTAGTACATGATAATGAAATATGAATATAAAGAGCCAAGTCGTTTCTGAATGTAGAGGTTTATGTCTGTTCAGAATGAAAATTAAAATCAGTAGTTGTTTTTTAATCTTGTTTATGGTAATTTTAGGGTAACACTTTATTTTAAGGTGTCCTTGTTACACGTTAATTATACTTACTATTATAATAACAATTAACAATGCATAATTACATGCAAGTGAACCTAAGCCAGATTCTAATCATATAAGTACAAGTACAGTAATTCATTAATATTACTTAATACTTAAACGTTTAATTACACTGTAACAAGGATACCTTAGAATAAAGTATAACCTAATTTTACATAACATTTACGGCAGCTTTACATCAAATTTGATTAAAAATGTCAAGTAGCTCAGATGACATTAATGGAAATAATGAATGAACTGATTGAAATAAATCATATGACAACAAAAATGTGGTGCGGAACTATTAGAATTATTTATTGTTGTTTTATACAAATATAGCAAGAAATAAATTATTTATTTCACACTATGCACACATTTTTTTCAGTATTGGAAAATATAAAAGAACGGCATGTATAGGAAAGATAAAACTTTTATATTATTATTACAGTCTTAACTGTCATTTTTAACCAATCTAATGCATCCTTGCTGAATACAAATATACATTTTGTTAAAAAGATTGAACACTAGTGCATCACTACAAAAATATGTAGTAAAATATTTAATTTTCAACAATAAAATAATGTGTCACAAAAAATATTTTCAAACAACGAAAATAATAAGAAATGTAAAAAATCAGCATATTAAAATGATTTCAGTTTTGAACATAGAACATTTAATGTGCATCTTTGGGGAAAATAAGGTTTTCTGCCCTTAATTGTGTATAGAATGATATTCAGACATGCTCATGCATGCACACACACACACACATCTGGTCACATCTGGATGACATCATCACCGGGGTGTGCTGCAGGTGTTGGGCCGTAGGCCTTTGATTCAACAGAACACGAACAATCTCATGAATGATAATTCAGTCGGGGGATTCCCACATCGCCCCTACTTCATCTTCATGATTATTTCATGTCACCAAGCTCATTTATTATTCATCATGCTCCCACGACTTTGGATAAGATTTAATCACTCCATAAAAAGTATCTTCTCCTTTTCATGCAAGGAATAGTAAATCCTTTAATAAGCTCATAGAGCAATATGATTTAGATACTATTTTAAGACATGTTAAATTTACTGTACATTGTCATATTTGGTGAATTATCTCACCTTTGTCTCACTTGACATGTCTCACTTGTGTTATGCACCTTTTAGAGTCAAATTTAGACCAGATCTTCTTTCTGTGTTGGTCTATATTTCTCTCTTTACCCCTTAGAGCACCTTTAAATTTAAATCAGAGAGTGATATCCACCTGGCTGACCATCATAAGCAAGTTTTGTATGACGGGAAGTTGGCAAACAGCATTTCCTTCACTTACAACGCCAAAGCCACAGACGCTCAGCTCTGCCTGGAGTCCTCACCCAGAGAAAACCCGTCCATATTCGTGCATTCGCCTCATGCTCTAATGCTACAGGTAAATGTCTGCTTAATGCTTTGAGACTGCGTTCTACTTTCTTAGTGCTACAGTAAATAAACCCCATAATGGTTTGTCATGTCACTAGTTAATTAGATGCTGCATTGTTTAGCTAATATTACAAGATAATGCAAAAAATTACTGAATGCATCCACCACTACTTTCTAATTCATTTGATTTTTCCTTCTTTTTCTTTATAGGATGTGAAGGCCATCGTTACACACTCCATTCACAGTGCCATTCACTCCATTGGTGGTATCCAGGTGCTGTTTCCTCTCTTTGCACAGCTGGATTTCCATCAGCAAAGTGAAAGCCAAGTGGAGAACACAGTGTGGTAAGGATCACTCAGTAAGGATGCATTCAGTTGATTGAAGTCATTTTTTTCAAATAAATGCTGATTTATGCTGATTAATCTACTCTTTAAATCCGGAATAAATACAAAATCAAACATAAAAAATCCAAATATATGCAGCATATATTTTCTCAACCATTTCATCAAATAGCATATTAGAATGTAAGCTAAAAATTCAGCTTTGGTTTCACAGAAACGTGTGTGTTTTTGATCTAATAAATGCACCCTTGTTATGCTTCAGTGTTTCAAAAACATGAAATAATCTTGCCAACCCCAAAACTTTAAACAGTAGGATTTATTTATTTATTTATTTTTGTATTTTATGGCCAATAACTAGTAAATGTTAGATATAAAAATTCTAATAAAACACTAAAATAAAAATTTAGGCATCAAAATTAATATTTATTTTGAGATTTGTTAAACATTAAATTTAAGTGTTATTAAATAATAGTGTTTTTAAACATCAACTGTAGGTTCGGTTTAGATGACGACAGAGGTAATCTAAATATAAATGAATCCACAATTAAATATCCAATTTTAGCTGATACGGATAAATGAATATAATAATATATCAGCCAATAACCTAAGCAATATATCAAGTGCAGGATGTTTTTAACCATCCATTCCATCAATATTTGGTCAGCAAGTCAATGCAGATTTTGGATCTGCATAGTTTACCCAGTTATTTGTGTAATGAGATGTTTTTG